>NW_015386322.1:80507-101026 GCF_001527695.2 Protobothrops mucrosquamatus | reverse complement strand
GACTCAATTCGTGTTCTGACTATAACATTATTTATATGGTACGGCTGTGTAAGTAAGTTAGCATGCAGCATATTCCGTGTGGGTCTCTGTTTTGTTCTGTTTATATGCTACTATTATTTGTTTGTGTGTTGAGGACAATGAATTTGTAATGGCTGTTTGTGAAACAATTAATTAGACATTCAATTCATTCAGCTGCTACTGCAGTCTAAAGAGTCTGGCAGCATCTATATTGTGACACAGAATCTTTTCTACAGTGCTGATTAGCCGAGCCAAAGCCAAGAAGGAACCTGGGCAAAGCATACAAGTGTTCAGAGTAGAGCCGGGGAGCATAAGGGAGAGAAGACAGGGGAGGTCCTTTCAAAGAGCAGAAAACAAAAGACGGGGAGAGGCAGACCTGGACATGTTCCAGCTGGAAACGAGATGCCACGAAAAGCTCTAAGCTAAGCTGTTTCCCTTTTCTTTAGACCCTGACGGTTCGTTTCATGGGGTGGAGTTTCTCCCAGAAAATTTCAGAGATGCCTCTAATGAAACAACAATGAGGATGAATGAGAAATACTCCACATTACCTGCCGAGGAGAAGGGAATCCACATCATCAACATCAGAGCTATTGAAGACATCGGCTATGTTCGGACAGAAAGTACGGTAAGTAGAAGAGCCGCTTTCTCACCTGGTCTGTGGATTAAGGGGGCATCCAGGTACTACAGGTTAGTTTCCCTAGTGCCGTGCAATTTTGTGGCTGACATTGTACAGCTCATAGTACTCTCTTCCTTCCAAATGCAGGGCTATTTCAAGCATTAGTCACTAAAAACACGGCATAGCTTTTGGGTCATTTATAAAAAATAAGAATGAAAAGTTTCTCTTTGGAACAGCATCATTCTGAAGAATCATATGGGAAAAAAGATAGACACCTGTGTGTGTGTGTCTGTGTGTGTGTGTGTGTTTACAATTCTGTATATGCACACACATGTATAAACACACAAATATGTAAGTAAGTATTTTGCATCTAATTGCATTATAGAAATAATACGGAATTTCTGATTTTTTTCACTTGTAATCTTTAAGTACCCATGATGTATAACTTTTCAAAGTAAGATTAATCTTATTGATTTTTATATTTATATCAATGCAATCCTCAAAAGTATGCGACTGTTTATCAGAATTAAAATGTTAGTGGTATTTAAGCTACACACATGCAAGTCTAATTTGAATTTTTAAATTAAGCTGTGTTGTTTTAAAGATTGAAAATATCAAAGGCTATGACGTTTATTGGCACATATATTTTGTGATAGTAATAGTGGCAGAGTTTAACCTGTGGACCTCTGCTTATTTTGCGCCTTAAGCAGAAACAAAGTGATAATCTTAACATAAGCCAATTTTGTATATATAGTCAATTTTCAAAGCTCACTGTTTCAACTATTTAAAAGAAAAATCAAATCTATGATTTTAACATATCAAATAGGATAGCAAAAGCTTTTAAGAAATAGCAATTAAAGTATTGGAGCAAGACAGAGGAACCAAGGCCCCAACCTATGGATAGCTACTTAAATTTGAGGGATAATTTGAATTGCACAAGAATGTTGTTGTGGAAAAAAGCTGGAGGAAGGAGTGCAGTATAGTCCTGAAAAAAATGGAGACATAAATCTAACAAACAAATACAAATAAAAGAATGAAGTTAATAGGCTTAGAAATCCATATATGTAGAGAAGACAAAGTTATAACAGTACAAATGGCGTAGTTAAAAAAACCTTACTAATAAATAGGACAAGGTCTTGTGATTAGGCGAACTAATAAAATTAAGAATAAAAAAGAAAGTAGGTTAAGAAAATTGGAACCCAATGTTTTGTTTCTTGATAGAGCATTATAATTACCCCCACTTAGAAAGGAACTTAGAAGAACTATGACTTGCAAAGTTCTAGAAGCCGAATTGCCTTTCAGAAATGGTGAAGAAAAAAAAAAATTGTACCCTTTCCATTAATAATTACTTATTGGTTAGTGAATTTAAATGGCATTTGGCAGGAATAACAATGCATATGTATGTAGGCTTTGTATATTCTTTTTAAGGAGAAAGGCTTTGTTATAAAACTTAACTCTGGGGTTTCCAGTGAAAATTTGAAATCAGTGTAACAATAACATAATGTAATAGCATAATAACATGGAAATAATACTTTTAGAGGCACATGTTGCAATTATGTGTGTAATTGCACACTTCTGTGTATCTCTCCCACTATGCAAATATTAAAGGGGAAAGAATATAATCCTGCGTCTACATGATTTGGTCAGAATGGGAGGTCTATGTAAGCATTGGAATTATGGTACCATTGTGGTCATTCATAACTGGGGTAACAATGATTGTTAAATTCTATATTTGTATACCCCTAGACAATTCTTGCAAGTAATGGGGAATTGAATGAAGCAACGTAGCTGAAAAGGAACCCCTTTGCATTCAATAAAATCTTGTGCCCTTATTTAATTTCTTAAATTGCAAAACTATGAATCAACACAAGATTGATTGAGTGCTTTGAAAGAATATTAGAGGACTTGAAACAACCATGTTTTTCCAGGGGAGAAATCTGCTAGGTTTCTTACTGTTATAAATAAATAAGTAAACATGACACGAAAGCAATACAAACACATGTAACAAGAAACTAATTAGACATTGTCAGTGATAATGAATGGAAAAGTAAATTGTGTTTGTGTGTGTGTATACAGACAGTTAAACAGGCACGCACCCTGAATAAAAAGATTGAAATTCTTTAAAAACTGCTCTTTATGTCCCCTGCCATAAATGTAGACACTATAAAAAGAAGAAATAAAAATATAGCAAAGAAACAGAGTTGAAGTCTATATTAGATTTAATCGATCACTAAAAAAATTAAATTGTCTATATGCAATTTTCTATAGTGGACCAGCCTACTCTTAAAAACCTAGTTAAATCTATTACTCCAGATTGTAAAGACATTTAGTCACTTTAGCTAGAATTTATATACTAAAACTTACTAAAGTTCTTAAACAAAAATACTTCACAAATTCAAAAGGTCAGGGTATCTTTGTCAAAAAGCACAAAAAAATGGATTAAACTTTTTTTCCCTTAAAAAAGGAAGCATCTTTTTTTATGCCTCAGTCCAAGATATAAAAAAAATGGTCTCTGGAGAAAGACCACACATGCAAACTTGGAAGCATTGATAGTTTTCTTTCTTCTTTCAGTCCAATAAAGTAATGATTTGAAATACTTTGTTTAATTAAGGATAAGTAGGTTTATAAGTGGCATTCCCAATCTGAAACATCAGCATGAATTTTCACTGCTCAAAGTAACTCAATCTTTTTAGTCATATGGTGATGCTAAGGTATCAAATTTTCCTAATGTAGTGAGTTGCAAAAGTCTTTACAGGTGCATCTATTTATGTAGCACTTGACACTTCAGCATTTTGAAAGCTATCTTCTGTTTAGAAGTTCTATCCTGTGACCTACATTTTAGTTTGTGAGTTTGAGGGGATAAAATAACAATCCTAAGTGTTGTGATTGTTTTAGGAATTGTAAATCAAATACACCTCCTGCTATACATCTCTGAGTAAACTTGGTTTATCCACGCTAAATGTGCCCACATATTATATTAAGCCATGGTTTTCTTAATCATGATCTACAAATAAGCAACAAATACTTGTAATGAAAGATAAATTAGGACCCATAAGTCTTACATTTTTTGCTTAGAAACTTAATTTTTAAAAGCATATATCTTTTGAAAAAATGCAACTTTAATTGCAATACTACTTCCAGTTATCATGAAACTGCAGGTGGTAGAATGACAGTTGTATTTCCATTTTAATTTTCCATGAGAAAGAATCACAAATGAAGCAAAAACTGAACCTTGGTCCCTTACTGGCCGAAGTCCATGAATCTTTTTTGGCTGGGCTATATGACCAGCTGTTTTCTTTCATTCTCTATTAAAACTGATCTCTTTTTCAGATGATGAAGAAAAGTGACAAATATTTGAATATAACATTAATCTATTTGTCAATAGTAAAAAGACAAATATCCCTTGTAGAGTAAAGCACGTGATCTCAACCCATATTTAAGACCAAAGCACTCAACACGATCTGTATCTTTAGTAGAAAATCAGCTAATGATTTTCAGGATGTAGTAACTTGAGATCTTAACATACAGAGATTTCATAAAGCCAGTGTACTGTGCAAAACAAATGAGTGAAATCATCTGTTACCTCAGATGGCTTGTTATTTGTTTGTTCTTTGTTTACCATTTCAGGCCCCTGGCCCATCAACAAAGTTTTAAATATTAAAGTGCAGTGTTTTGTAAGTGTACAGTCTGGCAAGTTTATCCATGATCTTTGCTGTGCCTAAAAATAACTATTTAATCCTTAACTATTTTCATTTTTAATGTCAACATTTATTTCAATCTGTTTCATTTCATTTACAGCTATTAAATTCATTCTCACAAGATCCAGATGCCAACTGCAAATATGGACTTTTTTTTAGAGATGGGAAAAGAAAAGTGGATTATATTCTGGTTTACCACTACAAGAAGTCCTCATTTAGTAGGACACTCACTCGGCGAATCCATTTCAATGATTTGGCGCCTCGAAGTGTTAAGCAAGATAAACCACTTCCTGGAAAAGGAGGGCAGCTTAGCATGGATGAAAGCGTACCTCACATGGATTATCATGAAGATGACAAGAGATTCCGCAGAGAAGAATATGAAAGCAACCTTATGCAGGCTGGTCTTGAGCTAGAAAGAGATGAAGATGTAATTACTCTTGTTCCTTTTATTTTACTGTGCATATAAAAATAATTACTATATTGATTAGTTGCTGAAAAGTTCTTGAGAATTTCAAAGCCTTCATAGATTCCCATGCAATTAAGCATTTTTTTCTAACATACTTGGAAACTAGTCTTTAATATAATGTATTTTTCATGTGGTCCTGGGCATCCATATTTTATATTTATCAAGCTACAAGAAGGAACATTTGCATTGCATTCTTTATCATATATAGTTTTCTATGGGATAATATTTGCTGACTGCAGTTTTTTCATCTATCTGTCTATCTGTCTATCTACATCTACATATATACATACACATACATACACATACATACATATACATACATACATAATACGAATACCATGTTCAAACTCTGTTTGCATATAAATGCGAACATGTAGCCTTTATTCACACAAAATATTATACATTATGTTTGGTGCATTTATTGTCAACTTTATTTATATAATGGACTTCCTCTTAAAAGTGATTGTACAAAAATGCAAATTGAACACTATTTTATTAGAGACATTATATTTAACAAACCTGTATAAGAGACATTATATTTAACAAACCTGTATAAGGACTTTCTCAAGTGATCATTTTAAAATGAAAAATTGATGAGTTTTCTTAAGGTGAAATTGATGAGCTTTCCTTAAGCTTTTTTCAAAGTCTCCTATCAAAACATGATGGTAGAATACTATCCAGGTATTGAATGTTATTAGCATTCAGCCAACAATGGACCAGGTGGCAGCAGTTAGGAAACCTTGACTGATCTAGAAAAGGGTAAACAGGGCCAAGCTAGCTAAAGTTTGATGGGAAAATCCCAAGGGAAGCAGGAAAAAGTTCCTGTATTGTCAAAATATGTACATAGACTGGTACATGTAGTTACCAGGAATTAGTCTCAATATCTTTTAGGACACTTAGCATGGCAGTATTTAGACAGGTGAATTTTTAGAGCCTGAGCAAAGAGCAATGATTTTAGAAATCATTAAAGAAATTAGGCAAAATGTGGTATAGTTAAAAGAAGAAAAAAAGCAAAATAATAGTAATAAAGCAGCATTTTTCTCAAATGGCAGGAATTTCTGGTGGTACAACTAAATCCATGTGTCATGTGAGAGATTAAATTATGATGAATAGAATAGAATAGAGCTGGAAGGGACCTCTTCTAGTCCAGCCCCCTGCTCAAGCAGGAGAACCTATACCATCTCAGATAGGTGAATGTCCAGTCTCTTCTTAAAAATCTCCAGTGATGGAGCACCCACGATTTCTCGGAGTAAGCTGTTCCACTGGCTGATTGTCCTCACTGTCAGGAAGTTTCTCCTTAATTCCAGTTTGCTTCTCTCTTTGATCAGTTGAGGCATAATCTATGTATATCTGGGACAACTAACGGGCAGGTATTGGTTATAATTTTTTTAATAGAATCTTTCATTCAAATATAATGCTTCATGTTGAGGAGTACTGTACTGCTTTTCAATTGAAACCCATGTTAACCCCAATATATAAGAAGACAGAATCTAATCTAATTTGCAAGATCATGTTATTCATTTACAATATTTTTATTTTGCCTATCATGTTATGCATATCCCCACATTATATAATAACATTTCCTATATAGAATTTAAAATGCAAGTTATGTACCAAAGCAATACAAAAAGATATCAAAACATATGCATACAAATGAATTAGAGTTAGTCTACCAGAGTGCCATTGCTAAAATAAATAACAATGTTTTCAGCTTGCTTACAAAAAGAAACTTTGGCAATAGAAGGAAGCAGAAACAATACATGTGGTCCATATCCAGATGGAACAGTAAAACATAGTAGTAGTGATAATGTCTTGTGCATCATTCATGGTTTGTAATACTATATATCTTTCATAATACATTTAATAAACTTGGGAAAAGAGACAATAATAAATTTACTGAACATAGATTCTCATATTCCCATTATATTCAGGTTTTGCAACAGTTCATTGGGTTATACTGGATAGAAAATATAAAAGATTCTATATAGGCTATAAAAACTTATTTAAAAAATTTTTTATATTACATATTTTAAGTTCCAAATTTACAGAGATAGGAACATAGGAAAGACACATGTAGATCAAATCATAGATCCAGGTCGTCTAATGTTCCAGGCCACACCATAGCCAACTAGATGCATTTGGAAAGCTCAAGGCTGAACTGGAGTATAGAGAACCCCATCATTTCTCAACCGCTATGGCATATAGTAAATTGTCTATAATTCATGAGAAGGTAAAGAGCCAATCAGTGTGAGTAGCCATTCACAGGCTATTCTTCCATCAACCTCTTCTGTCCACTTCTAAAATGGCAGAAATTGGCTACCATTACAACTACTGGTAGCCAATTCCATAGTTTTTTGCTGTGGTATTCTCTTTTGTTGGTCCTGAAACTGATTGTATTTAATGTTTGTGGATACCTTAAACTTCTAACTTTGTAAGAATGGGGAAAGTTTCCTTTCTTCCTATTATCTCTGGACATGAACAAATTTATATACAATTATATAAATTTTTATCTTCTTTTTTCGCTTCTATTCAATTGTGTCTAATTCTCAGAAACTGCCTGGACAAGTCCCTGTAATTTTCTTGGCAAGGTTTTTCAGAAGTGGTTTTTGCCATTGCCTCCTTCCTAGGGCTGAAGCAACTGACTGGCCCAAGGTCACTCAGTTAGCTTTGTGCCTAAGCCAGGACTAGAACTCATGGTTTCTAGCCTGGAACCACTATACCAACTAGCTCTTACTTCAAGCTAAGGAGGCTCAGTTAGTGAAGTCTTTCTTCATAGGAGGACAATTCAACACATTCAGAAAAAAGTATTTTCTTCTTTTGGTCCTGAATAGGCGTGGATTTAGTTTCAATGGAAAACTTTGAATTTAGAGACAAAGCCACAACTTATAGCGATGTCATGATATAATATTTTAAGATAGATGACCATTTCCATGGAATTACTATTCTATCTGTGCAATGATTTTAGTTCTGAAAGAATAATTCATGCAAATAAAGGACAGTATTGCAGACTTCTAATGTTGTGTTCAAATGAATTTACCTTAGCTCATAGTCATTTCAGCCCATGTATCAATCTGTACAATAGAGAGATAAATAGAATATGCTTTTCTTCAAGGGGCAGAGTTCCAAAACAAACAAGTAGAGAGATTCCCACGGAAGTATATTTTGACTTAACAGTATTATTCCCCAAAGGGATGTGTCCCTCTCTGCCAGTGGCCTTTTGCAAGGAAAGTTACGCAAGGGTGAAGATGAGTAACTAAAAAACAAGAGTCATATTTACTAAAATAAGAAAAAATTAAGGATTTTGTAGAAATATCCCAGTACACTCTAATCCCAGTAGAATGCCTGTAGAAATACACACTTTTACAAGTTTTCTCTGAAAATCTGCTTAATGTTGCCAGATTTGTTTCCTTTCCTTTAGGACCCCAACTAATTCAGACTGCTATAAATTCTCTTATAATAAACTATGATGCTATTCCTATAAAATTTCCCTATTTTATACAAGCCTTGATATAATCCAAAACAACTAGTCCATTCATGTGACCACATGTATACAATGATAATGCCCTGTCAAAAGTTTGGTATGTGTCCAGATGTGAGATTGTGTGTGTGGGTGTGAGAGAGAGGGAGGAAGGGAGGGAGAATCATTCCATCATTGATAGAAATGCCTTTACATTAAATAAAAGTTTGTTGTCATTTCATGACGAAAGCTATGTCTTTAAAAGTTGTATTACTGGCAAAATTCTAAACACATATTGATGGTTAAGTCCTATGTTCTTAATCCATTATCTTAAGCTTACTTAAACCATATCCCCAAATTATTGATGTTGATCATACGATCAGGCCTTATATGGAAGATATAAAATGAACCTCATTATTTTGTCCTATACATCATTGAATTAAATCTTATGGATTGAAAAAAAATATTGTAGTTTTAAACATGCAGGGCTGAAAAATGCCATTTTCTAAGAATGATTTAAGTGTTAGAGGTAAACAAATTAATTAAAATGCTTTTTTTAAAATAGAGCTTAAAAAGCTAATGCTGTTGCAGATATAAATCTATCCTACCAGGTTATTTGAGGGACAATTTCACCCCACTGGGATTGACCTGTCCCACTCGTACTGGCAGAGGAGGCATGCTGTGATCAGCCTGATTATTCCGGCTGGCGGACTCCAGGAGGGGGGCCTTCTCTGCTGTGGCTGCTGCCCTCTGGGCCTAAAAATGTATGTCTGCCAGTTGGCTTGGGGCCCCATTGGGGGAACAGCCCAGTAAGGTGGTTGATCGAGTAACAGCAGATCCCATCTCCTTCCACTCCATCTCCACCCTCCCCACATGTCCTTAGATTTTAATGTTTGATTTTAATTTATTTATATTTCAATGTATACGTATAGACATATTTTAATGACTGTAAACCTCCCAGACTTACCTTATGGTAAAATAGGCACCCAATAAATGTTGTAAATAAATGTAAAGTATAAATAATCTTAGAAGTATGATAAGAACTCCAAAGGCATTTAGAATCACATCTTAATTTCCACAAATTTAGACAAAGATTGTCCTACAATCAATGCATGTCAAACTTTATTGAAAGGCAGAGAATGAGGAAATTTAAGATATATTTTCCAACCCAAACCAATAAGTGATTGGTTTCGTAACATACTGTACCTGTTCAACAGTGTAAATTTTCAAGGTGCTGATGGACATTCTGCATCCTTTAAGCAACATAATTTGTATCATGTTGCATACAGGAATAGGGCAGACAATTTTAAACAAAAAGATTCATCTGTGTTTAGAATTTCATAGTAACACTTTCCTATGTTTAAGGAAAACTGTTCAAAAGGACCACAGACTACTCTTGTCATTGTTTCTAAAGATTATAAGAATTCCAAGTCTCTGTGCAAAAGAAATATTGATACTACTATTTTAGCTTCTAACTTTATTCATGGGAACTTTTTAGCAGATATTCTAAATTAAATGCTGGGCTCCAAAATGCAGTTAGGTTGTGATTAGAAATTGGTAGTATAATATGTTAAATAAAACATCTTGAATAATAATTAAGATATAAATGAAACAATGCCAGGTTAATTAAAACAGAAAACCTTAGGCATATGCATTTCAACACAAGTAACTCTAATTTACGTGACATTGGAATAATTATCATGCCAGACCTCCCATGTAGTAAGGGAAAAGTGAGTAGTAAGGGAGTTTTCATTTTATATTGGGTGAAAGTTATACGAATCTTTGATTATTCAGTGTGAATAATCTTCTGAATATCTAATTTTCTGAATATCTATTTCAGAAAAAAGTATATTTGGAACACAGTATGTTTGCTGGCCTAATATATCTGCTAGCTAAATTAAAATATCAATCAATAATCAATTATCTATTTTGGTCTAGCTGACTATAAGCATCAAGACTTTCAAATGCATTAGCAGGTTGTTGGTGTAGCTTAGAGATTTCCTCTACCTTAGTTCAATTAACTTGCTCTTGAGCAGCCAAAATCAAGCCTTCAGTTTCTTTTCTTTAATGTTTCAGTTGTTAGCTATTGCCAGGTGTTATCTCAATTCATTTTCCCCTTAATCTTTTGTACAAATTTAATACTTTTCCTTGCCAGCATTCTCTTTGTGTTTTCATTATATTATTTTGATATTCATGTTGTGTTTCCTGCACATTCAATGAGTTCCAATTTTTAACTTGCATCAATGCTCATTCTTGGCTGTTTTTATATAATTAGTGCATGCTTTTCTTCTTTGGAAGTTTATTTGACTTGAAGTAAACCTTGCCTCCATTTCTGCAGGCAGGTGTAATGTGTCGATATCACTATGGGGATTTAATGTATAATGAATCGATATCAGTTTTCTTGTTTTTCAGTCCAAACTGTCTAGTTCAACTTGCATCTAGTTAATAATTCTAGCAGTGTATCGTATCACAGGTACGGACTAGGTATTGGTAACTGTTTGTCAGTAGCTTGACTTGGCACCATGTTTTTGTTTTTACTGCTTATGGTTTAAATAGTTTTAATATGGTTTTTATGTTATTTTAATTCTTGATTGGGAGCTGCCCCGAGTTTGGTATAAAATGGGCAGCTATATAAATGTTTTAAATAAATTAATTAATTAAAAGCTTTGAAGGTGTTTCCACCATTTAATTTTGTCTTTAGCAATGTTCTTACACTTTGGAGATATGCTTTACTAATCACATTTTTAACTTGTCCATGCTTGATGTTATCCAACTGTAAATGGCCTAGATACTTGTAGGCTCCATCCTGATGGCTGCTGCTGATTTAGCCATTCAGTATTTAAATTCCATTACTATTCATGATTTTACCTCCATTTATTGCTACTGCACATTTCTCTAGGCCAAATACCATTGTGCTAAAAATTCTTATACTGCTTGTTAATAACTGAATTTCATAAAGCTTCAGATCATTAATATAAAGCAAATGTGACATTTTATTAGTTCTTACAATTTGATAACCAAGATTTGTTTTCTTCAAAAATCACTGAAAGTAGGACTATATAGCAATGATAAATAATAAGGGAGATAAGGGAAGATGCTTCTACTAATATTGACAAGCTTGTCTTTTTCACTTCCAACCACCAATTCTGACTTTCATTGTTCCATTTCTTTTTCTATAAACATTCTAATGTTTTAATTGATATTGGTTGTTTCCAAACATATGATGATTCAATAGTATAACAATGAATCAGTGAATCAATTACCTTTTTATAATCAATCCAGATCCTATGTAAATCACTCTCTCAGCCCCAGGAATATGAAAAACCACTTTTGTAAAACCTTGTTAAGAAAACTGCAGGTATTTGTCCAGGCAGTCACCTGGAATCAAAAGTTGACTTGAAGGCAATACTAATAATATTTAATAAATAAAGAATTATGACAGTGGTTTAAAAAGAAATAACCCACTTCTTTGAATATAATATTAAGAGATTATTTATAATGTTGCATTTATTTTATAAATGCTTACATGGAAAGAAGCTTCAGTGAATTCAGCGTGACATATGAGCAGTCATCTTTAATAATGTATTATGACTTTTTAAAATCTCAGTGTATAATTGGAACTGCACATTGTTAATTGTTAGTTAACTACAATTTATATTTGCTGTAACTCATTTTAAATAAATAGTTTGTTTCAAGTCATTTTGATATACCAGTTGTACAACTGAATACATATATGGATGTAAGCCCTACTGTATTCTATAGGACCTAATCCCAGGAAAAACGTAGAGCATTAGAGTTCAGTACTGTAATTCTATAATAACTTCAGAGTATAAGTCTGAATCTATAAGATTGAATTGAGTCATTGAATTGAATAATTGAATTCAACTAAACTGTCTTCCAAGCATGAATCAAATTATATGGTAAGACACTACTCAGCAAAATGTGACACCAAAAACATAAGCAAATGTCTGGCGATGTTCACAGAAAAATAAAATGACATATGTGGCAAAAGAATTCCTTGTAATTGTGTGGTTGGCTGTCACTAAAACCTTATTGCTGACTTTAAAAGTAAAAGTAAAAGCTTGTTTCAAGGAAAGCATATATTAAATTGATTAAATTCTCCTTCATGAAGTAAGTTAATACCATACATGTTTTTGAAGCTCTGCCATATTGAGATTGGCAGCTATTTATGTCTCTTGGGTAATGTATTTCTAGTAAGCAGGTGTTCAGGGCAGCAGTATGAAAACAAGTTTTTATGCTTGTGTAAACTAGCACAGGAGTAATGGCAATCAAATCGAAGACAGAAAAGAGATCTTAGCTCTGGAACTTGTCTTCTTAGAAAGGTTAACTTGCACAGACTTTGGTTAATTGTCTGAAAAACAAAAATCTGTAGGACTGTCGAAGTGGATTGCCCAAGAACTCCATTAGCACTAATACATTGGATGATAAAAGGGCCTGATGTATCTGAAATGATTAATATTAAAACAATCATCTTGTCAATTAGACAAGGAATTTGAAGATGTTAATTAATTTGAGCATAAAGTAAAATTTTAATTACAGTGAGTGGAACTTCTGTAAAGGGTAAACAAGTAATAAATTGTAGTCAAATGTTTCTGGTGAATTGTCATATTGCAATGTTCAACTGATAGATTTAGGTTAGTAACTTTTTATAGTAGCAATATTTCATTTGAAAAGAGTACCATTTAATGTTAGTGTTGATTTCGAGAGCTTTATTTAAGACATATTATTTAGACTGAGTTTTGCTTATTTCTGCCAAAATGCGTTACCTAGTCCATATATCTTCCATCAGCCTTTCTTTATTTGCCCCATAATCATTATTTTCTCCTTTTAAAGAAGAAAAACACACAGCGCAATATAAATGAAATTGAACAAATGGTGCTTTTATTTTTATTTGGTTTAAAGGTTTATTTTTTCTGTCTGTTTTTTTAAAGACAAAAATACATGGTCTTGGATTTATAAAAATTCATGCTCCTTGGAATGTTTTGTGCCGCGAAGCAGAGTTTATGAAACTGAAGATGCCCACAAAAAAGGTTAGTTTTAGTATTCTTTAACATCAGGAGGTCTAAACATTTAAATGACATGACATTAACTTCTTTTCATAGTCTCCTCATAAATTAAAATTGTCTGCCTGTAAGAGAACCAGGTTATTTAACTAAACCTCTTGGTACAGTGTGTGACACAATTTATAGAGCAATGTATGAAGTGTAATGCTGCAAGATATAAATGTTTATGCATGTTCATTGCACTGCATTGCAGAAATTTGTTCCTTAAAAGATATGTAGACATAGTTGGTGCCATTTTGTAGTTAATCTTATAAATATTTATCACATGCCTTTCCAAAAATCATGCATAAGACAGGCTGCTTGTGTTTGCTTTTGATTCAGCTGCAGGTTTTTTTCTGTTGCCATCAGCCATCCCACTCAGCCCATCCTAGAGTGCTAATTTCACTGATATTAACAATGTGCAAGCTGATGCTCTTCTCTCTGACATTGACCATATTGGATATGATATATAGAATAATAGTCCAGAATATTTGGGAAGTACAAGGTAGCCAGGGGTCTTCTGCAATTAAGTGTTTGTTACCTTTTTCTGATCTCACACCACAAATAAAACCACTGTTGTCTTCAATGTGGATGCATGTTGAGATCTAAAATGTTAGATTTTATGTCGGACCCTTGGCATTCAAGACAGCCTTTAGAATGGCAATTTGACATATGGTACATAAAGAAACAGCACTTGCTTGAGAAAAATTTCAACATGAAAAATAAAGCAGATTTAAAAAATATGACTACACTAAAGCAAACAAGGCCATTAGTTATTCTACAGACATAAATCTGTGTAGCTGGCATGCCTTAACTTTGCTAAATTTCTTCTTTCCTAGACATAGTTTATGAAACTACAGTTCTAGAGGATCCTGTGAGAGGATGGGATGGATCATCATAGTAAGAATAAATTTACTGAAATCATGACTAACATATCATTATTTAAGTCCCATTGATTTCAGTGAGTTTACTTAATACCCTAGTTCAGACATGTCAAACTCGCGATGTCACGTGACGCCACGCAATGTATCGGAACTTTTTCCCCATTGCCGGCAATGGGGTGGGCACGGTTTCCTTGTGACGTGTCCGGCCCATGGGCCGGCAGTTTGACACCCCTGCCCTAGTTCAAACATAATAGGTTTTGGGCTTTGTGTAATGAGTGAACCTATCGATTATAGCTTTGTGTTACAACTGAGTATGACCACTAGGTGCAACAAACTGTTTAAAACATTCTAGTCTATGTCTCTACTCTGGAAATTTTAATGTATGTCTATATCAGGGGTGTCAAACTGCCGGCCCGTGAGCTGGATGCATCATGGCGAAACCGCCCCTACCCCATTGCCAGCAATGGAAAAAAAGGCACGATACATCGCAACACGTCATATGATGTTGCGAGTTTGACACCCCTGGTCTATATAAATAAGATTATTTCTGTACTTTCAGTCAAATATTTCTTTCATTACAGAAAGTTTGCAAAGTGAATTATTTTAGTGGCTATATTATGGTGAAATTATGATTCTATATATAGACATGGGTATGTGAATTACAAGAATAAAAGAATGGTAGAATCTAGCTTTAATTTCTAATGAATATTTGAAATACAATTCTAAAAGCCCATTGTCACCATAGAATATTATATGATTGAATATTAGGCTTTTGAAAGATGTTTCTGTACCTGTTCAGGGTGCAAAATTGAGAAATGGCTCAATATTTAATGACATACTAAGTGCAGAACCCAGACACTGGAGGGAAATGTCTCTAATGGAAGAAGAGACGGCCTTAGAGTACAAAGTAATTTATTTTAAGTAAAACTAAAATTAAACATTAGGCTTGAATTTTGTAACAGTTTCTGATCAAGTTCTATTTATCATGTTATTTATTTTAATTATATTTCCAAATTTAAAGTAACCCATCCATCATTTTTAGAAAATCTGAATTAAGGAGATCAGAAGGAATTGAGGCTCCTTGATCAGAAAAATGAAAGCAATATGATTCAAACCAGCAAGAACAAGGTGCTGGAAGCAGAACTTTGTATAATGTAATGGGGGCTACATTATAAACAAAAAGTTGCTTTGTTTTTTGCTCACAGAAAGTTTATATAATATGGAAATTATCCTCCAATTTCTGTTGTTGGAAGCCACTCTGTCATGATTAGAACTGTAATTGCATAAAATTCGTGTACCTATGATTCCATCTTTATATGACCCTTCATTTCAACATTTGGACACCACCAGCCATAATAATTTTCTAATTTTAATTATCCTGTTTAAAAGTTGTACTTCTTTTAAGACTTGGTATGTTCTACAAATGATTTAAATGAAGTACGATTTTTTTAAAAAAAACACACTTCTTTTCAATCCTTAGGTGTATCAAATTCATCAACCTCATGGCCTTTTGAAAAAGA
The DNA here is from genome assembly GCF_001527695.2 of Protobothrops mucrosquamatus. Classification (NCBI taxonomy): domain Eukaryota; kingdom Metazoa; phylum Chordata; class Lepidosauria; order Squamata; family Viperidae; genus Protobothrops; species Protobothrops mucrosquamatus. Next base: position 85,304 of record NW_015386322.1, on the reverse strand, counting down.
TCAATTCTGTAATCCAAAAAATAACAGAACCCATTCAACCTAAAGTAGCAGAACATAAGCATCAGACAGTGAAACGACTTTCCTATCCTTTCTCAAGGGAGAAGCAACACTTGTAAGTCAAAGTTCATTGGTTTTAATTAATGTCATTTACAACAGAAGTGGCCCCTGGGAATAGCATTAGGCTCAAATATGTGAATATTAATAGAAATGCGTAGGGTTGTGTTTGAATACAATTTGCACTAAATTTATCATTTTTCCAAATAAACAGGATCTTGTCTAGGTCATGGAGGATTTTTGTCATGATGAATTCCCTTAAGGACTTATGGAATAATCCTATACCCACGTGCAAGTTAAATCCCCCTGAGTTCAAGAGACGCCCCAAGTAAACAGATACAGGATTCCAGTTTCAGGCTATAGTTCTGTCCAGACTGATTGGGAAATAAGCCAACTGAATTCAATCAGGCTTCTAAAGACATACAAATAGCTAGATACAAATAGTTGAACTCCCAAAGCTAAGACTAATAAAAGAATGGTAGGTAGCTTATGTGGCTGTTTTTTCTTTTTTCTTTATTAAAAACTCATCAGTGTGTATGCTACACTTTCCCAAAAGTGGTTCAAGAGAGAAAGTGTATGCTACACTTTCCCAAAAGTGGTTCAAGAGAGAAAACATCCAAGCAGCATCACATTCTATGGCCAAATTGTCTTGTAATATCTTTACCACAAGCAGAATACAATCCAAATCATGAGAAAAGCAACCATAAGTTGTATTACAAGGAAAAACAGCATGCAGTCAATTAAAGGGTATAAACTTCTACTGAGAGACTAGTGGGCTTCTTTGTGCAGATGTCCAGATAAACTGCTGAACTAGATGGGCCAAGGATCTGATCAAGCAGGACATTTTTTATATTGTAATTCGGCCTCCATGTGATAGTATTCAGTTTAGCAATCATTAAAGGATATTTCTCATAAAGTCATAAAGAATGTGACTTTTAGTTTATAGAAATATAGCTATATGTACCCCCTTATGATTCTACTGTGCATTTTTTTCTTGAAAAGCAATGTTTTGATATCATCAGAATTGTAGGCTCAAGCAACATATCTGTACATTATCTAGAAAGCAGCAAGAATAGTTGAGATTAAACATAATATCCTACATGCAATGGGTTGGACATACGTTAATAGCTGAAAGCTTTTGAACTCTGATGCTTCAAAAGAAGAGTAGCAACTTTTTGAAGACTTCGTTGAAATAAAGTTTTGACCAAACAATATGTTTCTGTTGTATATTGCTTTACATTTATTCATTTTTATTTCATTTTTTCTTTTCCTTCTCTAATATTTTCATAGGTTTGACCTCTCTGATAAAGACTTCTTTTTTGATAGCAAAACTAGAAGTACCATAGTAAGTATGTATTTATAAAATATTAGAGTAATATGATGTTCCTCTTTAGCTGTTTTCATGATTTCTATATAATTCACTATATGAAAAATCTATATCATGCATCTCTCCGTCATATCTTAATTTTTAATCTGATAGAAGAGAAAACTCATTAAATATGTGAGTATAGAGTAGAGTAGAATACTGTTCAATGTTAATTAAATGTAAATGAAATAAAATAAAATTGAGTTCTTGTCCCAGCCCACTATTCTTTTGAATTATGACTCTCAATTGAATTATGACTCTCAAAAAGAATTGACTTTTGAATTATGACTCTCAAAAAGTTCTCCGTATCTACTAGTCAATCTAAAATATGCATTTTATTTTTTATCTTAAAAAAAGAAAAAAAAGAAAAAAATAATAATCAATTGCAAACAAATGATAACACAAAAAATAAAATAAATCAAAAAATAACTAGAGGAACAAAAATCCAAAGCAAACATAGTTTATTAGTTAATGGCTTTGTATAATGGCTGAAGACATACTGACAGCTAAAAATGATTAGCTAGAATCTAACTGTGGTTTGTTCCTAGCTTGCCTCTTAACTTTTTACAAGCAGAATCAAAGGGGAAGCCGCTAGGAAAGGTTACAAATCATCCCTGCTGCTTTTTCTCCCAAGGAGTCCCCTACGGAGTACAAGATTCTAGGGATCTTGTAATCTGCAGACATTTGTGCGGCACTGCAGAACCCCTCTCCAGCCCAAATACACTTGCAGGAGCATCCTTTGCCTCAGTCTAGTAATCACCCACCCTCCACCTGCTTGCAAGCTGCCCAGAATTTGCAACTTCCAGCCAGCTTCTTCATTTTATTTTATTGATTTTGTGGGAAGTCAACACGAAGTAGCAAGTTGAAGTCACATGAGGTTCACCCTTAATGAGCCATGATTTTTAGTTAATGATGGCAATGGTGACTGCCAGGATTGCCAATGCTGTGCAATGCAAGCATGTGAAGTTGGCTTTACAACTGTATTGCTTAGCAATGAAATTGTTAAGTCCCAATTACCATTGTTGTTAAGTAACCCGTAGTTTATGCCAAGTAGAAATACACAGAAAGGCTCAAGAGTGAGATTTTAATATCTACTACCAATATCAAATTAAATTGCAAATAATTGCCGATCATGTGAGTCCAGTGCAAGAGATAGAGTCTAAAGCCTCTATCTTGGGTCACAGACATTGGAGATACTGTTTGGGATTTGAAGGGCTGCTCTTAAAAGTTTTGTTTAAGCTTCAGTGGGGCAAATTAGAAAATGAATCCAATTGTAAAGAAACTATGTAAATGACTCTTTTCAGACAATTTAGGAGTTATGGATATGTCCTAAGATATTTAAGAATGGCAGATGAGCTCCTCTGTGCACTGAAAGCAATATAATCTCCATGAATTTCCTATTGCTGGTAGTGAAAAACTATCTCAAAATAGTTGAAGTATGATACTGCCTTAGGCTTGTGACCATCTGCATTCTGTTAGCAGGTCTTGAGGCTCAGGAAAATGCCATGATTTTGGTTTTCTGATACTTAAGTTTGAGCAAGTTTTCCTTACAGTCCTGAGTTAGGGCCCTCTACTCTTTGAAAGCCAGTAGGAATCCTTGAGGAGTATCGCTGTATCATCTGCATATAGCAGGGCAGAAATGTATCCCCCAAAAAGTTTTAGGGATTGAAAAACTGTGTGGTTGAGCTGGCCTACCTTAGAATTAAAATGAACTTTGATTAGGAATGGTTTAGTATGGAGCCTTGCTTGATCCTCTTCTGTGGTCAATAGCATTAGTGATAGCCCTGAAAATTGAACCTTACCTTAAAGGGCATGACTTGAAGGGGATCAGAACAGGCAAGATGATGAAAGTGGCACTCTAATCCAATACATGAAGAAGGGATGGGCCTTGGATCATAATGCTTTATCTTGCCCAATTTAATCCCCTCTCCCCTCAGGGTTTTTCAGAGTGATGTTGCCACCAAGGTTTAACAAAGATGTAACCCTTAAGAACTGTAATATAGAGGCTGTATTATTGGAAAGTCTTCCATTCTTAAATTCTGTAAATGCTTCTGAAGTGCCAACTGTATGATTTAGCAGCAGCTGCTCTCAGTAAATAAGTAAAAATCTTGCAGAAAGACTTATTTTTTCCTATGTTATCTTTTATCATTTTGGAAGTTGTGTGTTATGGGTGTTACATTTACCTTATATGCAGCTCTATCATTCATCTCTATTGTATTTGTTTCCTGTGTTGCATTGCTACTCTATGGTTCATCTCTATTGTTCCTGTGAACAGACAATGCCCAGGTCTGTAGAAGTAATCAGCCTTCCCCCCCCCTCTCCCTCTCTCTCTCTCTCTCTCTCTCACACACACACACACACACATTGTGGAAATTTGATAATTTGCAATGATACTAATAATTCCAGTATTAGTTGTCTACAGAGGGGAACATAGGAAGGGTCTTCAATCTATGGTTGTGCAAACTATTTTAGCCCCTTCCCCTCTTGTTACAAATGCCTCTGCTCTACATCATCACAGTGACTCCCTGAAAACATTGCAATATCATGGCATACCAGTTCTGCTGTAAAATGTTTGCCCAGAATTCCTCTTAATAACTCCTGTCTGAACTGCTTAACATTACATTCCTTAGGGCATTCCTGTGCCTACTTCACAAGGAATAAGCTTAGATGTATTTCATGAATCTTCTGTAGTAAGTGATTTAGGGATGCAACTAAAGGCTGTATTTCTCAGATTATTTAACATATATTTGCATTATGAAGAAGTTCCAATACCCAGAGCCAACTACAAGTTGCTGTGGATTAGTATTCAGCTTGTAGTAGATTCCTTTTGTCAGTTTTATAGCACCAAGGAGTCTGTATAAATTGCATGAGGAATGTTATTGCCTTTGTGTACTTCCTGCATCTTCCTCCATATTCTAATCTGTCATCAGTAATCCTATACCAAATACCATAATAAATTCTGCTTCAACTCCCACTTTTCTTATCTGAAGAACATATAATGCCCTAAGATTGTTTCATTATTCTATTGCTGGTTTGTTTTGTCCCCTGTTTTCCTCCCATTTATTTTGACAAAACAGGCCAGCTAATATTATTAACAAATGTATTTTATTAAAACCTATGTTTAAAAAGTTTTTTTACTTTAGCTATGACGAGTTTACATTGTTAATGAATGGCAGTTGCTACCATATAGAATTTATGAGAATTGATTTTTCCATAAATCCCTCCATGTTAGGGAAAACACAATTATTTCTACATAGATTTTATTTCATTTAACTCAGAAAACCACTTAGATACATCAAGGAATAGCATGTAAATTTCAGGAAGGGAAGGAAAAGGGAGAAAATGTGAATATGTTGTTTTAATTTCTTAAGAAATAG
>NW_015386322.1:49944-80407 GCF_001527695.2 Protobothrops mucrosquamatus | reverse complement strand
AGACAGACAGACAGACAGACAGACAGACAGACAGACAGACAGACAGACAGACTTATGTATAAAGGCATGTAACGGCATGTATACCCACATATATACATACATAGCTATGACCCAATAAGAATAAACTTTTGTCACTGTCTAATCCTGTTAACATAGTTAACATGTTCATAGTTATACAATTTCATACAATTTTTTACAATTCTGCATTCCAAAAAACCTCTGTGAAATGCAACGTTATCCACTGTTTTCTGAACTAACTGGGAATTGTTAAAGATACATTAGTTGGGTTATGCTATCAATATTGTTTTTGTCCAGAATGCTTTCTCCCCTCCCCCCCCCAAAAAAATAAAAAGGCAAGGAAAGGTGGTAAGTCTTTTTAATTGGTTTCCATGACTTGGGAACACAGCTGTGTAAGAGCTAATTACTAGGTATGGCTAGTATTGTCTTATTCACCACCATCCATAAGACTTAATTAAGCAAAACAAAATAGGAAAAAGATATGATTGTTTCTAGAGGCGTGCCTAGCCCTGGAGATTATATATGCCGCTTTGGTGACTCATTAGACTGGAAAGGTCTTGAAGATTTATAATAATTTTAATCTTTATTTCAGAAAGGTTGCAATCATAAATATATGAATGAATTACACATGTCATACGGAGCTTGTACCAACTGTATCTTATTAGTCAATACTTTCATTTATATTTAAAGCAGTTATTACAGGCAGTTGTCCAATGTATACTTGATTCAATTTGCTGTGCCTGGCAAACATGACATTTTCTGGTTACATTATCTACATTTATACTGAACAAAATGACCTGATACTGATATAAATGGTATCTAATTTTTCTACTGCCCCATCTATTCAACTAGCAATGTCTGCAAAGAATGGGGGGGCAAAGATGTAGTTGTAGCAATGCAGCCAAGGCCCTGTGTGTGCAAAACGTGCACAAGAACTTATTTCAATCACATTCCTGCCAACACTACAGGTAGTCCTTGACTTATGACCACAATTGGGACTGGAATTTTGGTTGCTAAGAAATGTGGTCATTAAGTAAATCATCATATGACCGGAGCCAATTTTATGACCAATTATACCATGGTCTTTAAGTGAATTACCACAGGCATTAGGTGAATCCAGCTTCCTCTATTGATTTTGGTTTTTGAAACTGGTTGAAAAGGCCTCAAATTGTGATCAAGTGACACAAAAAGCTTGAAACATTGTAAGTTGTAAGCCAATTGCCAAGTGCCCAAACTTGTGGTCACATAACTGGTGTCTATGTGTGTGTGTTTGTGTTGTGTAACAATCGCAGCTCCAAGGACAGGCTGTAAAGTCACTTTTTCTGAAACCATCATAATTTCGAACCAGCATTAAACAAACAGTTTAGTTGAGGACTACCTGTATCTTGCCTTTTTTATTATCCACATACCACCAACCCCAGATGCTCCTACATCCAAGCTTCAGAGTTGGAAGTTAGTCAGCTAAGTCTCTTATGTACACATTGCTTCAATCCCTCTTCCTTGACGAAGGTGAGATGATCTCAGAAACTGTGTCAGAAGGAGTAACAGCCCATTATACAGTATTGCAATGAAGGAAAGACTTCTAAAACTGAGACGAGATAAAAACTGAGTAAGCTAGGTGATAGATTAGGAGAGATTTCTAAATCTAGGACTATCAGATTTGGGCTGCAAAAATTCGAATTACCATACTTAAGAGTTTTCTAAATCTCTTTGATTCATTTGAATTTTTGTAGCCCAAATGAATGAATACAAATGAATGAAGGAAACATATTGCTCCACCCAATATTAGCATCTAATCTAATTGATAAATGGGTGATGTTTGCTTTATGTGTTTAGACGAGCACTATCAGCCTCTGAAACCTATAGTCAGAAATAAAAGTCACAACAATGCATAAATTTGTTTTGAATAAGGTTAATAGGATGCTTCCACAATATGAACAAGTAATCAAGGGGATTGGTTTAATAATAAATAATAGCCCATTTAATTACTCATTGATACTGTGGAAACATCCTATTTTCTAATCCTAGGAAAAAAAGGAGTAACTGATAGTAATGGTATTTCTTGATGTTGTGCAAAATAATTGTTTTTCATAGTAGAACTTTGACATTTTTAATATTTTGCATTGCACTTGTTAGTCTTTGAAGTGGTACACAAAGAAAATATTATTTCCCATTTCCCAAGGAGCTATTTGTTCTCTGATATTTATGTAACATTTTTCCTATAGGTTTATGAAATACTGAAAAGAACTACATGCACCAAAGCCAAGTATAGCATGGGTAAGAAAATGTATTTACATTTCAAATTAGTCTATACCCTAGCTTTCAGAATGTTTTTAGTTTATGCTTCAAGAGATTGTAAGTTTTTACAACTTTCCAGAAGAAGCTGAATGCAATATATAGTAGATGGTGACCTGCTTCAAGATGTTTTGTGCAATGATTTTTAGCCCACAATATATATACACAAGATTTTGATAAATAAAAGAATTTCTTATAGATATAATCATTGTTTGCATGTATCTGTTAATAGAAATTTTATTTATAAGAACCATTGCCCAAGACTGTTGGATTTGGTCCTGTCATACAAATATATGTGTTGTATTCCATTCCATGTTTACTTAGAAGCAAATGTCATTTGTTTTCACTAAATCTAGAAAGTATGGGGAAAGCTTCTAGATCTAACCTGTAAAATCTACCTGATGGAAGCAAAGATACATTTATTCTAATACAGTGGCTCTTTGGATTTTTGCAACCCAGATTTTGTGACTGTAATTTAGCTCCAGTATGTGACTTTTCTTTTTAAATTTCAGTATTACCTTATTTTAATTTGCACTATGTAAAAGAGCTCTTTATGAGTAAATAATTAAATGAAAACAAGGGAAACTGAATTAATGCTATTTGTATATGAACGCATGTATAGGCAGAAAAACAGGGATCCACTGTTTTTTTGAAAACGAAAGGCAAATCAAGTTGATTGTATTAATTCTGGTGTAAAGTATGTTATGTCGTCAACCTATATCACTACTGCATGTATATTTGGATATACATGGACTGATCCTTTAAAGATATTTTGGAACAGTTTATTGTTTAACATAAAAAGAAGAAATACAATAAAAAAATCTTTTAAAGGGCATAATGAATTAAGAAAGAAAAAACTTAAATCTGATGTCACACATGCTGAATTTTAATCATATATTTACATCTCATCCGAGAACATTGTGTCAGCTCTATTCCTTGCATTCTGAAGAGCTTATTAATTATGTGGCCCCATTAAACAGTGTTTTTAATTCAATATATTGTTGTGAGAATGAAGACCATGCAACATTTCAGACTCAAAGCAAAAGGCATTTAAGAACTTGTGGAACCTGTCTGTAGCTCCTTAAAGCAGATGCAGCTTTTCTAGGGGCTGCGTGACTGCCCTCTTCAGCTTTAGTATGATCCCAGTAGAAGTCGTTTCTGGTTTAAACAGTTGTAAAAAGATGCTGCATATGTACTTATGCATGCAGAAATGTATTTTTCCCTTTGAATCCAAACCTTTTTGTAACCATAATTTTCACAACTATATTTTTTTTTAAATAAGGTTAGGATGGCTGTACCTTTTGCCTTCACATTTAAAGCACTAATCTGCCCTAGTGCAAATCATTATTTACATTTGCTGACTGGCTTTCATAACTTCAAGGCATTGCGTTCTGATTTTTTGTATGTACAGCAGCTTTTCTTCCATAGTAAGTTGCTGTGAACACTTTGCAGGAAATACCTAGAGACATGTCTCTGCATAAATGCATATTGCATTAGATATGTTATTAAGGAAAGCTGTAGAGTTAAATTTTTATTTATTTTATTTATTTATTTGTATCCCTCCTTTATTATTTTGACAAATAACTCAAGGCGGCAAACATATCCAACACACCTTTCTCCTCCTCTTTTCCCAACAACAATAATCTTGTGAGGTGGGTTTGACTAGCCCAAAGTTACCCAACTGGTTTTCATGGCTAAGATGGGACTTAAACTCACAATCTCCTCCTTTTTATCCTGGTGCCTTTACACTAGATCAACTTGGCTATCCATTGTTGTGCTGATCTATTGCAGTAAAAGCTATAAAGATTTTAATGAGTTGAAGGCAAGTGCTGTGCAGCAATTTAGATTCAAACGACCAAATGTGTGTATTTGTTGAGAGCACTTTAAGCAAAACACAGTTTTTCTACCCATGCAATTAAAGAAAAGGAGATTGTTCCTCTTTTTCTGACAGGTGCTATTGTGTCCACATATGCTCCAAATTACATTTCATACCTATCACATCGGATTGCTACAGGCGTGTAGTAATTTGGTTCATCTAGGTCTAGGATATCATTCCTCAACCTGGTGCTCTCCAGATTTTTTGGATTATACCCAAATACCACACAGACCAGGAAATACGGCAATCATAATTTTGAGTTATGTAGTAGATCACTTTCTAAAACCATTGCAGTCATTTACTGAACCTGTTGAATATGGGAATCAACCCACACTTTTTAAATCTTGGATGGTATATTAGAAAAAGGATATTTTCTGCGGCATGAAAAATCAAGATCAAGGAATTCATGCCTTCTTAGCACAGAGCTGTTTCGTAGCATTTACCAAGCAGTTTGCGATTATGATTATAAGCTAAGCTAATAGGCATGGTTACATTAATAAAGGAACTCCTTTCTCCAGATTTGTATATAGGGAAAACTAATTTTTTAAAAAATAGCTTGCATGTAAATGGATCTTACATCTCCTGGAATGTATTTGTATTAAAAAAAGTATGAATGCTTGCAGTCTGTTAACATAAATAGTAATAGTAATTATTGGTTAGAAGTAATGATAAACTATTTTGAATGCGCCAAGATACAGATGTGAAATGGGGTCTGTAAAGCTCATTATCTCCAAACCGACCTAAGACACCTCAAGAGTTCTGTTTTCAAATAATTAGTATTTTACCCTCAAATGAATAGACTAGCAGCTTCAGTATGGGAAGAGGAAGATTATACTGTACATGCCATTTGTTTGGACTGTTGTTGGTACTTGGACAATCTGTAGGTCAAAATGTAAATGTATAGTTTCAAGCTTTTAAGACTCAATGGAAGAATTTAGTTATAGCCTGTGTGTGCTGCAGGTAGGACTATTATGCTCATGATGTTTAACAAATGAGCAGGATTGGCTTTTCTGCTTTTATTTTTTTACAACAGGATCTAGACTTCTGAGAATTACCTTGTTTAAAAACAGAGCAGCTAATCTTCGTCATTTTAGAGACCCAGTTTTATATATGCCACTTAGAGCCACAAACAGCAGGATATTCCAGTACGCTTGAGAAAATAAAACTGATTATCTTACGGCTAGATAGTTCTGTATGACTTTGCTATTTAAAATATTATAAATATATATTGGCAGACAATTTAGAGTGAGAAATTCACTTAAGGTTGCTGCTAATGTTGATAATAGACTAGTTTGTGCATGGATAAGTGCTCCTTTTTATATTTCAATTCTGTAAATAATTTCAAAATCAGTTGCGCTGATCATTTCATTTTCTTAAAAAGCAAAGGCAAAGTTTTGGTATTCCTAGTAACTTTTTTGTGGAATATCACAATTGTCTGATAGATTATGATCAGGAGAACATAAATGTCTTCTAGAACATTTGGCAACAATAATGAATAGGAAGCTAGCCCAAAATACAACTGGAAATGTTACAATGCTGCATTCAGAAAAAATAATTATAGTGAAGTTATTTGTTTGTTAAGACAAATTTTGGGTTTTAAGGAAACTGAAAACATTTTCTCAAAATATTATTTAACAAACAATGGTATATACCCTTTTGTATTCCTGTCCAGTGCTTTGTTTTATTCTTTTTTATATGGTTTTACTGATTAGATTAAAGGCAGTGTTCGAAATAGGCTATCAGGAACCTCAAGCATGTATACCTAGGTAACATAATCCCTTCAAAGTTTGTTAGGATTCCCATATTAGAAAGCTGCTATAATGGGGAAAAAAACCACATTTAGGAATAAAATATAGCTTTCAAAAATTTATAGACAGCTGGACTATGATCAGCTTTATCAAAGCACATTCTCCATTCACTACAAAATCTCAGCATCTCCCAGTGTGTCTAATCTTATTTAATTCCAAACTAAAGATGATTCCTCTGAAGGAATGCTATACATTTCCCAGAGTCTCCAGTCGCACAAGCCTTGTAATTGCTCAATTATATAACTAATAGACAAATGTGTAAACAGGGAAAGGAGAGGGAAGAAAGAAGGACACTACCCTTTTAAATAAAAGACGAAAATGTGATAAATATGGTAAGTATGATGCCAAGGCCTTTCCAAGGGCTTTCCAAATAGCTTCTCTAATCAAGCTTAAATCTGATTTTAAAACTCTTCTGTGTGAGTGTGTGCGTATGGTTTGCATGAGGATGTGAGTGGGGATGTGCTCAATCCAAGCTTTTTCTTTCTTACAATCTCGCCTTTTGCTACCCTTTCAAATCTGTGGGCTTGCTTTTCAAATCCAATTTAAAGATTCAAGGTAGGCAAGTTATTATACTGATTAATTTGAAGTTCACTGGCTTCCTCTCTTGATTTGAAATTCATGATTTCTGATTCTCTCTAGATTTCCTTTTCTTGATATCAACCCACTTTATAGTCCATACAGTTAAAAGATATGGAATCAAATCAGATTCATGCTTTAATAAAATGATGGAAGTCTTGAGAGGGAAATCTCCACAAATGGAAAGTGAGGGTATCACTTGAGGGAATTCAGTTGTGGGGATATAAATAGGTATTTCTTCTTGTTTTTTCAGGGATCACCAGTCTACTTGCCAATAGTGTTTACAGTGCTGCATATCCCTTGCATGATGTAAGTAGTCTTGAAATATATTTGGTGTTTCTAGAAGATGATACCAAGACTCCCTAATGCATTAGGTATGAATGACGCCATTCTAAACATCTTCAATATTTCATGAGCCTCATAGCCAGCTGTACATTTAGATTAAAAATTAGCAGTTTGTTTAAGAATCTGCCAACTTGTTATGGCTTTAATCCCAAACTGAATTTCTTTTCATTTTACATGAAATAGAACTTTATAATCAACTCAGCAAATATTCATTTTAATTTTCTGCCTTCAAGATGTACCGTGTTTTCCCCAAAATAAGCCCTACCCCCAAAATAAGCTAAGACTAGTTAAGACTCCACCTGTCTCTTCCTTTCACTCCCCTTCCGAGCCAGACTGCTGGCACTTTCGGCCCTCTGGCCCCCTTCGCAGCTCTGCCCACGCAGCCACCGAAGCTGCTGGAGAGAGGCGGGCCCCTTTCAGTGTCTGGTGCCCTTGGGGGGTTTGCCTTGCCACCTGCTTTTCAGCTCCATCACATTTCTCTGTCGCTGCGGAGTTGGAGAGCTTGCCGCACCACCGCCCAGATGCCCTCACTTCCCCCAAGCATTTTTCGCTAACCTGATTTCCAGCTCCATCACATTTCTCCATTGTGTTTCTCTGCCGCTGCATGCAAGGAAACAAAAGAAGTTTGTGGGACAAAAAAAAAGTTCAATAAGACCTTCCAACTACTCGCAAAAAAAAAAGATCTCACAAATTTGCAAGGTCTGATTGAACTTTTTTTTTTAGTCCCTTAAACTTCTTTTGTTTCCCTGCACGCAGCGATGGAGAAACACAGTGATGGAGAAATGCGATGGAGAAACGCGATGGAGCTGGAAATCAGGTTAGCAAAGAAATGCTTGGGGGAAGCGAGGGCATCTGGGCGGTAGTGTGGAGGCTCTCCAGCTCCACGCCAGCAGAGAAATGCAATGGAGCTGGAAAGCAGGTGGCGTGTGGGGCAGATCAGGGGGATCTGCCAAGCCTCATGACAGCGGCAGTGGTGCGCGCAATGCACAACGCGGCATCCTGCCACGAGCGGGCACAGACCAAGTGGGGTGTCGTGGGAGGCCTGGCTACGGGAGCCTGCAGCATAGTAAGTAGGGCGCGTGGGGCAGATCCCCCCTCACCTGCCAAGCCTCATGGCAGTGGCACCATGCTGCCATGTGCAGGCGAAAGTGGTCATAGAAGAAGTGGGCGGTGGCCATGTGGGACGCCACCGTGAGGCGAGACAGATGTGGGAGGAAAAAAATAAGGCATCCCCAGAAAATAAGATTAGTGCCTCTTTTGGAGGCAAAAAATAAATAAATAAAAGACCGGGTCTTATTTTAGGGGAAACACAATATATATCCTACCTACCTATCTATCTTCTGATTTAAATATATCAAATATCTTTTTATGCTTATAAAGGTTTGGATGGCGATAGACTAGGAAGATATGTTAACCATTCAATTTATTTTCTATTCTGGCTACATATTAAATGATTATATTTTTGCATGCAGAGCATTCTTTTGTGACTTTTTATATACAAAATATAATATAAAAATGCAGGTAGTTTTCAATTCTGGCAGATTCTTAGTCATTAATAATATGCATTTATATGGTGGATGTTTATGATGATACTTTAAAACTCAGAGTCACCTTATTGGGAAGATGGGCAGTATTAAAATTTAAATAAATAAATGAGCAAATAAATAAAATGTTTTCTTTAAAAGTGACAATTTAGTCAACGTCGTGCTTGAAAAATGAATGTTAACACAAACTTTTAAAAAATAACTGCTATGGTCTAATAACACAAATCTTATGTTCTTAAAGCTACATCTAGTCAATCATAAGATTTAGAATAAAATATTCTGAAGGAAATATATTTTTCACTCCTTCTGGACCCTTGGATCATTGTTAGCTTTTTGTGGGAAACACTGCTAGATACAGATAAAATATATTCCAGCTTTAGGTATTCCTTGTGAAATAACATCATTTTTCTTTTTCTTAAAGGGTGATTATGAAGGTGAATATATTGAGCCTAATGACAGAAAAGTAAGTTGATATAGGGGAGCACAAGCATGTTCAAGTGTCAACTTTAAGAATCATGTGTTGTGATATAGACAATTGCCAATATTTTAGAGAAAGGCAGAGATATTTAGAAGTGCTCTTTTAAACTCTTGTATTAACTGTAGCAGGACATCCTCTGTAGATGCAGGCAGACATCAGTTATTGAAGAATTTACAATCACAGACCAAAAAGAAAAAAAGGAAAATCAACATGCAGTCTATCCCATATATAAACTTATTCACAGCAAAAACTATGTATGCCTCTGTTGTTCCCAACGGGTTCTGACCACCCTTGCTGTGGCAAGAATTTGGTCACTTTCTTAGAGACTTCACATTATTGGGTATTTAATAGGAATCACATAGTTGCCTATTGGGACTGGTTTGATCATTTGACAGGTGAGGATAGATTATCTCCACCTCCCAAGGAATGGCTTTTCAAAGGTGTGCATGCAACTGCCTCAATTTTAGTCATAAGCATTTTGAATAGGAGTATTATTGAATCTCCTGGTGAATGCCATTGAAGGCAGAGCACTTAAGTGTGACTGTGTGAGTGCCCACCTCTATAACGGCACAAGCGTATCAAAAAGTATGTGGTGAAAAGTGATACCTGAGCTCATAGTAGTAAAGGTGCAAGGCTTACTGTAAATCTATCCCTTTATATATCATTTAGAATCATATCATAGGGCCAGAAGGGACCTTAGAGGTCTTCTAATCCAACCCTTGCCCAAAGCAGGATTTCTTATACCATCCCATGAATGTCTAATCTTTTCTTGAAAACCTCCAGTGATGGAGCATTCACAAGACCAGAAGGCAAGCTATTCCACTGATTAATTGCTGTCACTGTAAGGAAATTTCTCCTTAGTCCCAGGTTGGCTCTGTCTTTAATCAGCTTCCACCTGTTGCTTCTGTCCTTAATTTATGGCCTCAGACAGCAATGGGCATGACGTTAAGATTGAACATTCTCTGGTTGATCTTACTCCAAGCTTTGGCTAAGCTCAGCATAGATCAGGATTGTGAGATAAGCACATAACAGACTACACTGGATGCTACCTACTTTTTCAGTGGGGAATTGTACTAGTACAAGTTGGATTAGAACTTGTTGATGGGTTTGTTTAAGCCAAAACTTTAAATGGGAGAGTCAAGTGCATTTGCAACAATAAGAGGAATTCATAGCAGAGACCTCACAAATTTGGACTAAACTGCTACTGGCACAACCCTGGAGGCCGTAAGGGTCTGGATGGGGAGGAACAGACTCAGGCTCAACCCTTCCAAGACCGAGTGGCTGTGGCTGCCGGCGCCGCGGCATAGTCAGCTGACTCCATCGCTGACTATAGGGGGCGAAATTCTGGCCCCCTCGGAGAGGGTGCGCAATCTGGGGGTCCTCCTGGATTCGCGGCTGACACTGGAAGACCAGTTGTCGGCCGTGACCAGGGGGGCGTTTTATCAGGTACGCCTGATCCACCAGTTGCGGCCTTTTCTGGACCGNCTGGAACGAACTACCCCCAGAGATCCGGGTGATCCCGGATCTCCCCTCCTTCCGCCGCGCCCTAAAGACATGGCTTTTCCAACAAGCGGGTCTGGCCTAGGGAATTTTAGCGGGGCTTTTTAGGGGATTTTTAAGGACAATTTTAATGATCGGCCTGTTTAAATATTTCTTTTTAATTCGGCTTTTAATTATTGTATTTATATTGTAGTTTTTATGAGGCTGTTAGCCGCCCTGAGTCCCATGAGGAGAAGGGCGGGGTATAAATTAAATTAATAAATAAAATAAATAAATTAATAAATACTAACAAAGAAAAACAGGAAGATAGACAGTGGCTTCAAATATGTTATTCTGGAATTCAAAGCAGGTACTGCCAGGCAAATTCAAGTACCTGATTGTGTCATCTGCATTCCTTCCCAATTTACCTTTGGCTCTTACTAACTAATTCCTGTATAATAAATATAGATCAACAATATAATTCATGAATGGTATATTATACAGACAGCACATTTTTAAAGAACTTTACAGATTCTGGCTTGTAGAAATTTTATGTGATGCCAGTTCAGAAGGCACAATGATTTTTAGATTTTGCTGAAAAAGAATCATAGTAGCTACCCACTGTGGGTGACCAAATGATTGCATCCATGTCCATCCTGTGGAACAGCATCTCCCATAGAGCTCGATGACCCCATCCTCCTTAGTCCTTTGTGGGGCTCTGAAAAAGCAGGTAGGTAAGCACTTTTGGTGACATGCCTTTTATTTTGGGGATTATTATTTAACTGTGGTGTCATGGGTTTATATTGCTAGAATGGTTTTAATTTTTGCCTGCCACCCAAAAACACTGCTGAGATGGGTGGCTCTATAAATTGAATACATACATACATACATACATACATACATACATATCTTTGCATTCAAAAATCTGATCAATCTATTAGATCAGACATGTCAAACTCGCGACATCACGTGATGTCACGTGACTTATTGGAACTTTTCCCCCATTGTCGGCAATGGGGTAGGCGCGGTTTCATCATGACGTGTCCGGCCCGGGAGCCGGCAGTTTGACACCCCTGTATTAGATAGAGATGAAGAGGGAAACAACTATCACTTGTTCTATGTTGCAATCACAGGATATCACACTTAAAGAGTAACAGTAATATTTTTCTCCAAATTATCTTCCCCCAATCATTTTTTTTTCCAATTTTTTTTTATTATTTTCCATCATAAAAAAACAATCACAAGCATAATAAACACAATAACAAGTAAAAAAACCCCATCCCCCCCCCGGACTTCCCAAACCTAATCCCAGGATAATATTCATATATGAGTAAACAAATACTAATATCCCTAACTCCACAAAATATCTTAATCTACAAAAAAGATAGAAAGAATAAACNCAAGCGGGTCTGGCCTAGGGAATTTTAGCGGGGCTTTTTAGGGGATTTTTAAGGACAATTTTAATGATCGGCCTGTTTAAATATTTCTTTTTAATTCGGCTTTTAATTATTGTATTTGTATTGTAGTTTTTATGAGGCTGTTAGCCGCCCTGAGTCCCATGAGGAGAAGGGCGGGGTATAAATTAAATTAATAAATAAAATAAATAAATAAATTAGCAGAACTCCATGTGCTATACAGCAGAAGAGTTACCACTTTAGTTTTAAAAGGTTGAAGGGCTGCAGGCACATAATAGTTTCCCTTAGAGCTTGTGTATCTGGTTGCGTTTACTAAGAGGCACAATAATCCCTAATATTTGGATAATCAGCAATATCCAAGTTGAGTAGTCAAAGCTTTTATGAAAACCTAGATAACTATTTCCAGTTGCACACTTCCTAGAAGCTTCAGTCCTCAAACTTGACATTGTGCACATGCATACTGTCAATCACACAATAAGTGGATGGCAAAAGCAAAAACAAATCTGGCCATTTTAATAAAATACACCTGGAGACTGGAGAATTAAACAAAACTCAAGTGACCTAAGGCCACTTCTGCTGTCATGATAATTATCACAACAGTGTCATCCTTACCATTATATGAAATAGTGGTCCCTCATACAAATAATTATTTTTGTTACAAAAGCTAGCGAATTGCTTATTACATTTTTACTACAATTTTTTTTAGTGCTTCACTAAACTTTCTCCTTTTTGCTGCCATTTGTATCAATACTAATGGAAAATAAATGGATTTGTGGGGGGGTTGCTTTCCAAGGGAAATCCTGATAAATAAAGTATAGAGTGCTGTCACTTGATTTAGTTCCGTGTGAATAAGTAGTGCAAATGGGTGTCCTGTTTTGCAATATATAATTATCTCTACAGCAGTCTGCTACCTGGTGTTCAATTCCAAAGAAAGGCAGGTACCCAGGGAAATTGCAGGATGGTGGAGAGGTGCAGAACAGAAAAACAACATCAGGAACACCTGCCATCTCATGACAATAAAATAAGCTCAGATTGCAAAGCACTCGAATAAGAAGGTAGAAATCTGGATCTACTCAAAAAATATTGGGAAAATCATATTTCAATACAAATTTATCTGTTTTTATTCTAAAGGACAAATGGTTCTGGATTTTAAAAAAAAAAAGCTTGGCCACCCTTACTATTATGGAGCTTTATTGGGGAGAGGATCATTTTCTATTCCACCTCAGTCCAGTCTAGAGGGGTTTTGTCTTAATTATGTGACCATGTGTATTCCTGATCTCATGGTTAGCAACTACACCATCTTACAGGGGAATGATGCAGACCTGGACCATTTAATGCACATGTTCCAAGTGGCATCAGAACATGTACAGCTCCATTAGGTACAAGATTTCATATAATGATAATCGATTTTTAAGCTCCTAATCCCTAGTCACTTTCACACACACCCCTCAGAAAATTTATCATACTCCTTTTCCTTTCTTGTTTTCCCTGACTATATTCATCATTCAGAGGGTTTTCATGTATCAGTTGTTAATTCCATGTTTCATACCATTTTCCATATTATAGAAAATTCAGTCCAGCTGTCATGAAAGTATGCTGTGAATGAAAATAGAGTTGCTGTTGGATAAATAGTCCAACGTGCATATTGTTATCAGTACAAATGTTTAAATGAAACCAGTTCTAAAAATAAAAGGATTTTTTAAAATGTATGAGTTATTGAAACTAGAGTTAAGTATGCTGGCCCCAGCTCAGAATTCAAAAGTTATTTGGTGGCATATAAAATTCTGACCATAATCTCTGGAGAAGGATTGGAGGTGGTTATCCATGAAGGAGCCTTTGATCTAAGTTCAGAACTGTCGTGCTACCTCCTCACTTTCTTTAAAAGAGGTATCCATCCTAATGTAAAATTAAGACTTCCTGTAGCCTCTGAAGAATAACATTATCTCAGATGGTTTTACTGGATGTATTTAATCATTAATAGTTAACATCAGAAACGTTCTAAATATATGGCCCAAATTTCTTCTTCTTTATGACAATGCACTGAAGAAAAGCAAAGAAAAGCAAAGAAATAGCAAAGTAGAGCGCCTTAATCTAATTTAATTTCTTGGCAAGATTTTGGCAAAGTTTTTCAGAAGTGGTTTGCACTTGCCTGTTTCCTAGAGCTGAGAGAAAGTGACTGGCCCAAGGTCATCCAGCTAGTTTCATGCGTAAGGTGGGGATAGAACTCTCCTAGTTTCTAGCCTGGGATTCTTAATTACTACACCAAAACGGATCTCATATTAGTTTAGTAACTGCATATGTTCTGGCTCATACAAGATTCATGAATAAAAGAATGAGCACATCCTCCCGAACTATTAAGAGTTTTTCTGGTATTTGCATTCTTACCCATCCCAGCTTTAGGACCTCAGCTGTATCTCACTACCCTCTGTTTATTAGTTCTTCTATAAATGAATACAAGAATATGACAGTGAGCCAAACCATATGCATATTCAATTTTTAATGCAAGCTGTATATATTGGTGGACCATAAAACTAAAATATAATGACACCAAAGGCACAGAGAACTATGCAGTGGTGTTGAAATAAGAAATTACTTGCTTCCAGTTTTCATTTTCTGTTTAAATTTCTTTTCTAGCTCCTGTGTGAAGAATGGGCAAGTTATGGAGTATTTTATAAATATCAACCAATTGACCTAGTTAGGTAAGAAACAGTGATAACTCCTTTCTTGTCCTTCACTCTAAGAGCTTATGTGTTTGTATATGTGCATTAATAGTGGTAGCCTACAGCTTTTGGGTTGCAGTTGTAGCCTGCTACAGTACTCAGAAAGTTGTATCTTTCATAGAGCTAGTCATCGGTTTATGAAAAGTGGCCTTTGAAAAACAAATCCAAAGAAATAAACCATATTTAAGTTTAGAATAAAAATTCACATTACACAGGCCGTATTATAGTCCCCTGTTTTTCCCCAGATTTACAAGCAATGATCTTAAAACATTTGAACAATGCAGTTTTTTTTGTGGGGGTTGCTTGTTCAACAAATATACTAATATACTAAAATGCATGGACCTTAGTAGAAACAAAATCGGGTAAAAATAATTTCAAAGGGATATTATAAACCAATTCTAATATGAGTAGTTCTCATGTTTTCAGATCAATATGTGTCTAAATCTTTTTTCACCTATTTTTTGTGGTGGGTGCTTTTCCTTAAATCCCTTGCTATTAAATAATATTGTTTATTTACTTTGAACATTTTTTCTTGAGTTGCATTAAAAAGAGACTGCCATAGCACATGTACCAAGGCACTTGTGTAGGATACTTTAAATTTGGACCTTCAGAAAGTACTTAATAAACAGAACTGTTAAGTATTTCTTTTGGTGTAGGGATGAAACTATTAGCGAGATATTAAAGGATACTATGAACTGAAGAAGCTTGAAAACCTCTGCCTTAACAGTTTATTTTGAATCAAATCATTGGCCCATCTAGAACACTAAACTTGGCAATTTTAAGATGTGTGGATTTCATGCTGATGGGGAGATTCTGGAAGTTGAATTCCACACTTCCTAAAGTTGTCAAGTCTGAGAAATACTGATCTAGAATATTGTGGTCTGTACAAGCTCTCCTGAATTTAATCGTCTGTAAATGTATTGGGTCTTCTAGTCGCAAAATTCCAGAATAGTTTTCCCAACACAACTGGAAGGTACCAAGTTCAGGAAACCTAGTATACACTGAACAACAGGAAGTGTCTAAAATTGCAGATAGCTCTTTCCCAATGCCACGAAGAGATTCAATCTGGAATTTTTTGTCTGCAGATCTTTTGTTCTACTAATAAAGACCATGTGAAAGTTACTATTGATTTGCAGAAGCTCATGTAATAATGGATACACTAAACTACGCTCATGTAACACCACAGCTTTGCATGTGGCGCTAACTCCCGATAGGCTTCCAGGTACAATTCAAGGTGATGGCTACCACTTATAAAGCCACTCATGGCACTAGACCAGAAAGGTTGTTTATGGGATCATAAACCCAATATCCAATATCTTCCTGTCCCAAGTTTCACAAAGTGAGTGTGCTCCTGGTTCCCTTTATGAAACAGTGCCAAATACAACTATAGAAACAGAAAGATAAAGCTACTTAATAAGCAAGAGTGGATTACTTACTTGGTTTTTGAACTGGATCTGTTCCAAATGGCATGTGGACATGGATTCTCCAAGAGGAAATGCATTTTGGCTAATCAACAGGATTTATTTTCTCATTCAAAGTCAGCCCTGCTGTCTAATTCATAAATTTAGCCACGATACATTTGCCATGATACATTATATAGTGTTTTCCTCCTATAATTTATTTCAGGAAGTACTTTGGTGAAAAGATTGGACTATACTTTGCCTGGCTGGGAGTTTATACACAAATGCTCATTCCAGCTTCTATTGTGGGAATTATCGTGTTCCTTTATGGTTGTGCAACTGTTGATGAGAATATACCAAGGTAAAATATACATACACAATTATCTGTGCTTTGTACAAAGCCATCATTTTCACTTATGTTCAGTATGCTAAAAAGTATCCTAAATGATTTTGACTAAAGCTAATGATTTAGGTTCTGTAGCCATACTCTTATATATATCACAACTTACAATATTCATTTCTGAAATCAGGAAGTTATTGTTACATCCATGAGTGTTGCTTATAAATAATGAGAAGTTAATTGTCAGCATTTCCTCAGGATTCAGTTTTCTTGGTCACAGGGATTTAATGAAGTTTCTGAGATATAAGGCTGATTAATGCAAATAAGCACAATCAAAAACTAAATGGTTTATAACATAAATTTGCTCCAACAAATTCCCACTTCTCAGTATACTCAGAGCCACAAAATGACTTGGAGGGGGACAAGTGCTTCTTCTTAACTGTATGAAAACATGGACATTCACTGTATAGTTTACTGTATAGTGGATCTGTATGTACAGCCTCTCTGATTTATGAGATTTTAGTGTATAGAAATAGCACAGTCTGCCATTTTTTCCCAGAATTGTATTGATGTTTTTATGATGTAAATTACAAATGAAAATAAAGAAAATAGGAAAATGGGGAAGGGAAAGAAAGGGGAAAAAAGAAATATAAGGGAAAGTGGGGGGAAAGCATTGCTTTCCAACTCTTTTTAGCACAATAAAGCACAAAATACAATTACAGCTTCAGCTTTTTACTTTACCAATTTAACAAGTACTAGCCATTTCTATGATAAAGAATTATATTAATCAGCAAAACTCAAAGTCGAAAGTTCATTTTTTTCGGTCTTGAGTATAGAGTCCAGAAGTGGTTTCCAAGTAAAAACAAAACTGAACATATTCTTTTCTATAATTAAAATAATCAATTTTGCCATCTCTGCTAGCTCCACCATATTTTCTATCCATTCTTCTGTTGTCAGGACTGACATATCCCTAGTTGCCCATTTCATGTATAATTTAGTGTTGTGTCTTCAGTATGCTTAGTTGGCATCTATGAAGCCCAAAATGATCAACAATAAAAACCCACATATTGGCCATTTCTCTTTCCAAAAACTATTTGCATGATTATTTGTTGCAGTAAAGCTGCGTCATATGAAGTTATCCATTGCTGTTGCTCGGACTACATAAGGTAGCACAAGCCACCAGAATAGTCAAATAGCTTTTATGGGAAGGGAGATTGATAGGCAGGCAGGCAGGCAGGCAGGCAGGCAGGCAGGCAGGCAGGCAGGCAGGCAGACAGACAGACAGACAGACAGACAGATAGATAGATAGATAGATAGATAGATAGATAGATAGATAGATAGATAGATAGAGTAGGGAGGAAGGGAGGGGAGAGAGAGAGAGAGAGAGAGAT
The DNA here is from genome assembly GCF_001527695.2 of Protobothrops mucrosquamatus. Taxonomy (NCBI): domain Eukaryota; kingdom Metazoa; phylum Chordata; class Lepidosauria; order Squamata; family Viperidae; genus Protobothrops; species Protobothrops mucrosquamatus. The sequence continues at coordinate 62,722 of NW_015386322.1, read as the reverse complement.
TGCAGTTTCCTTGCAACATTTTCAGAAGTGGTTTGCCACTGCTTTTTTCCTCAGGCTAAGAGAGGTGACTGGCTCAGTCAGCTGGCTTTGCACCTGAGGCAAGCTCACTGGAAACCATCATGAAACTCTGTGATAAAAGTTACAAGCAAACTCTAGGCAGAAAGCCTTAAGAATGTTTTTCGTGTTTAACCTAGATTAAAAAAAGGAGTGGACGAAGTGCTTGCATTCCAGAATTATTGAAAAATATGTGGGGAAATATGTGGGGGAAAAGGAACTTTGTATCTTTCCCAATAAACAGTATTCAGGAATACATTATTTTAAATTATTTAATTTTACTGACTCCTACTGACTTACTCCCAAAGCGCAGAACAATATAGGTGAGGTTGTTCTATGATGTTCTGCTGTTACACCTTTTGAATTTTGTGAAAACCCTTGTAAGAATTACCTTAAAAGAAAAATGACAACCTGTGGTCATTGGGCCTAGTCTTTGCAGCCCCCAGAGACACCTATGACTGCTAATGTTGAAATGTGGTGTTACAATTCCTGATCATTGTGACACATGGAAACTGTGACATATGTCATGCAATAAGCTTAACATAAATTTAAAAAGTTTCTTCAAGGTCCCGTGCATCCCACCCAAAAACAAGTCCCACCTTGTTTGCGTAACTACCTAAAGCATTGTAGCCAAAAATGTTAACACAGCCATAAAGTATAAAATTCATAAAGTACGCAGTCATAAAAATGTCCTAAAATAATAATATATTAATGTAATAATCAGATAAATTTGGAGGAAATACATTAATGTGTTCAGTCCTGTACAGACTATGTCATCAACTAAAATTTCAGTCTGAGGCCTATATTCAATGTCACAAGAAGTTAAATTCATTAAAATAGAATTATACAACTCTGAAATATGCTTAATTAAAGACTCCCTTTGAAACAAGTTTTATTCCTGATGATTAATGGACATGTTCCATCTGATATTAACCAGATTTGGCCCTGCTAGGTTTTTTTAATGTTAATCATGATCAGATAAGTACCATCTGATAAGGAAAGTAGTATATAAATTCATTAAATAAATAAATTGTTGTAACTGGAAGTGATTTCATGGTGAAAACATCAATTGATGGATTGGATAAAAAAAGGCAGTGGACCTACCACTCAGATTTGTCTGGATAAATGACAATTTTTACTTACATTTTATTCATATTGTCTAAAACTTGTTACAAACCATGAGGTTTAGTTTGCTGATGACATAGATAATGTGCATGGCTCAATCCTCCTTATTTTAGACAATATACCTTGTTCAGACATGATGCTCAAAGAGAGAGGAATTCTGGATGAAAACTAAGACCAGCTAGCACTAAACATGAATAATACATATATAGTAATAATTTATGCTGGAAAGGAAAGAGAAGAGAAAGATCAAGGAGAATCCAGGAATGCATGATTCTGCAGCCTGCTTCAAATCACTCTGTCATGGTTGGATAGTGATCCTTTGATACAGTATTAGACCACTATATTTCTGTGATTAGAAGACTGGATTATATTTCAAAAGATCTGAGTAGACAGCCTTAGTGCACTGCACTATTGCAGTCTCGTGGAGTAATAGAGAATGAAAAACATAGCCCAAGTGATTATATCAATATAAAAGTACTCAGAAAGGCCACAGGGTTAAGTGCAGCAGAATGTACCAGAGTAATAAGCCCAAATGTTTAATCTGGTTTTTCCAGTTGTCAGGAATCCATGATGCCAGTTGGCTCCTGTCCTTTTGAATTTAACTTACATTTATATTGTGCATGCCATGCAGCTTACACTGTAATACAATGCATCTGAAATGGGGGGAAAGAGATAAGATTGAATAAATATGCTTAGCATCAAATCACATTCAGTGCATGTATTTCACAATTCAGTAGAAAGCAAAGGGACGGATATGTTCACCTTTCATTTACTGCTTGCTTTCCCTCAGCATGGAGATGTGTGACCAGAGAAACAACATCACCATGTGCCCCTTATGTGACAAAACATGTAGCTATTGGAAATTGAGCTCTGCTTGTGCCACTGCTCGGGCTAGCCATCTTTTTGATAATCCAGCCACTGTCTTCTTCTCAGTCTTCATGGCTCTCTGGGGTAAGAATGCTTATATAATTTTGGAGTATGCTTGGAGTTTTCATTTGACTTTGTGTTTAACTTTCCTTACATAGAGAACAAGTAGGACAATATGTCATCAGCAGTTAATTATCTGTACTGTCCCTTTTTGGTCTTTCTATTATAAAACTGTCACATTTACATTTATGTTCTGAACTGAAAGTTAAAATTCAGAAAGTTGCTTGAATGAATACAAAGAAGCATTTGGCACAAAAACTGCTTAAGGATTATATAGCATGTCAACAATATCTATTTGCAGACTTGGTCTTGATCTGATCAGAAGACTGATCATAGTTAAACTACTTAAGTGCATTAATGTTACCAGTAGGATACTGTTTATATCACTCAAGGTGCCATTTTTGAAGGCAACTCCTGTTCGTGAAGAACCTACATAATTCACATATTGAGATGCTGTAGCAATAGAAAACCATGCAAAATGATTTGTGGAAAACAACAATGAAAAACTTTAGTTTAAAAAAAAATAAAAGTTTTCTTCATTTATGAATTTCAGACACTTAAATTCTGGTAAAACGTCCTAGTATTTCAGCGGTGGATACCTGCATATGACTTAGATGTAAGAGGTGCTGGGATGTGGATGTTTGTACATAGTAAAGGGACATTCCAACTCTGTCCATGGCTACTCTGTCATGATGGTTATTTATTATTTCCAGCAACAAGTTGTATGGTTCTGCATACCAATTATTGGGGAGTAGGAGTCGGAAGGTTCTGCAGTATTTTCTGATTTTGTGCTTCTCATATTGATCTGATTGCTTTCCATAACAGTTGTACTAGGCCAGGGGTAGGCAACCTTGGCTCTTTTATGACTCAGGAATTCTGGGAGTTGAAGTCCACGAGTCCACGAATCATAAAAGAGCCAAGGTTGCCTACCCCTGTGCTAGGCCATCCTACACCATAACATGGGACTCTCCAGCTGTGTGTTGAGATTGAGTAGTGGCCATATTTGGAGGGGTTTCTGTGAATTGCAATCTCAACATGTCTGGAAGTTGCCAAATTGGAGGAAGAAGAGATAAAACTCTGGAGGACATGTTTAACGTAGTTCCTATGCAGAATACTTTCATATAACTATTTATGAATTTTGATTTGTATTACAGTTGTCCATGATGCTTGAAGACATGTTTGATAGCTGTATAATCTTTGCCTTTATGGTTGTGTTTTAGCCTGGTATCATCATATAAATATACAGAAAGTAGTTAATCCTTACAAAGAGAGAGAAGACAGTTCCGGTTGTTTTGAAGGAAGTAGGTTTGTGAAATTATTCCAAATGTTGTCTCTGGATTCTAAGTTTAATATTTCATCTAATATCAGTTGTAGTTAAATGTAGTCTCTCATTTGGGGCAAGATGCTTAAATCAGAAGGAAGATATCATCTCCAGATAGGCTTATGAATCCATTTCTGTCTTATTTTCAACTCTGGTTTTTTTTTTGAATTTTTAATTTTTGCTCCCCAAACCTTTCTCAATTTTTTTTTTACAGAGGGGCAGTGCAGACTGACTAAAGATAGCAAATGTAATTCTTAAGGGCCAGAAGAGGGAAATATGAGTGATACAATCAGGCAAATGTTCAGATACCAGAAGGTAGTTGACCAGCAGAAACACTGTAAAACAACTATTTTTTTCTGACCTTGCTCACCAGCAATTATATATACATTGAGCCTAGCTAATTATTGGATGTATTGAACTGAAATATTTCTTATGATCCCCCTCACCAAAAAACAGTACAGGAGGAAAATCTTTCTTCACATACTCTTTCCTTCTTATTGTGTGACAAAGTTTTCTCTTCTCCTTTGACAAATAGTTAAAACTGTGGGTGGACACAAGTCATGTTTTTTCTATTGCTGGAAAGTATCAGTCACAGGAAATGGTATAAGTCTGCAGAGGAGATTACTGGAAATTATTGCCCTCCCTTTTCTGAGGAAGGGACACCTATTCAAGATCACCCCTTATTTGTTTCTAATATAAATAAGGAGAGAGAGAGAGAAAGAGAGGGAGGGAGGGAGGAAGAAAAAGAGAAAGAGATTTCTCTTTAGATTCTTCACCTGATTACTGTTTTTCATAAATATTCATCTTTCAGAAAAAGACACTGTAAGATAATTGCTTACAGATGTAGGCATTTCAAAATCAAATGTGTCATTCAGGACTACTTTGGGCATGAGATTTTGCAAAACGTATATGTAAATCATAGGAGGGAAATTGGGCAAGCTTCTGTTTTACCATACAGAACCAACATCAATGCAGCTCTCTACAATTTTCCTTACCTCAGGAATTCTGGTATAAAGTTAGGCCAAGGGAGTAAGTTATAATTTCAGAAAAGGGAATCCACTGCAAAGAATTTCAGCAGAGTGACTCATACCGGCTCCTACATAGCTCATGGCAGAAATCCATGACTTCAAATTTGCACTAAGCTGATTGTGAGGATCAGAATCTATGCATAAAATCATTGTAGGAAGCACCATTGCCAAATATGGCATATTAAAGCTGAATTTATAAAAATGAAACAAGAAATACTTTTCTATAATATGCACTACAATTTCTACATAGGTGATCTTCACATATTACCCGAAGCACATGCCTTTCCTAAGAAAAGCATCACTGCATGTGAGGCAGCCTTCCTATGCTATTCATGGTCTCCTGTTTCATGTATTTATATATGTTATTAGTCATAGGTATGACTTGAAAAAAGGATGTTTCTGTAACATAGTTATAAGCTCCATTGTGTCCAAATACAATTCAGAAAAAGCTGCTGAAGCCTTGGAAGGCTACTACTACTCATCATATAGACAGTACTGATCCAGTCTGACTCATGCCAATTTACCCTGATGATATATAGTGGTTTATTATGTCATAAAACCATTGCTGTGGCTAAAAAGACCCTACTGATTACAGATATATTTGCATGGTAATAACTTGATGATGCTAAAAGACATTATAAATCTCATGAAAATGGACTTAATTCTAAATCTGGGAACAAATGTGAACAACATTTTGTGAATTTTTAATGCTGAAATTACCTTAGCACAGCCTGTCTCTGCCTTGTACTTTCCATAGTCTTTGGCCTATAATTACCCATTTTGGTCTATAATTACCCATTTTTTTCTATTAGAATTTTAGTACAGAAAGCCTTAGTGACAGTTCAGTAAAAGATTTCATTTTCTATAAATCACCATTTTCTATAAGTTGTAAAGCTAATCAAAGACATATACCCTAGTTGAGAGAATGGTGAGTGGATGTATCTGTAGATGTTTGTAATAGTGACAGATGAAAATTCAATGTGATTTAATATCTTTGCTATAGGGAACACCAGGGAAGCCCAAAAGGAAAAAAAAGATGAATCTGAAAAAGAAAACCTATGTCTCTTATTTAGATGATTTTTTTCTCATGTAGAGGAATTTATCACATTATGTGTAGTTGAAAAATATGATAAGGCAAAAGAGAATATCATGGCTTTAAATAGTCTCATTCCCCCAACCCAGCCCAGACAAACATTTATTCCTTTCCTTTAAACTTCTCCACATACTTTTTTCCTTCAGTATTTAAGTACGTGATGCAATTAAAAGAATAACCCTGCTGCCAAAATAGGTTAGTTTCTAGTTATTGCCTGAAATGATTTGGTAAGCTCCTTTTTCATAAATATGTATCAAAGCATTTTCCAAAATACATTATCCCATGGGCCAGGGAAATGCAATCTGCAATCACTACAGTCCCCTATTTCTTTTGTTAGTGGTCTCACTTCTTGGCATAGTCTAGTTCAGGGCTTTTCAATCTTTTCACCCATTGTACCACTTTTAGGAGATGGCAACATCCGAGTACCACCAGTCGCCAAGCAAGGTGTCAAAAACTTGATGACCAAAAAAAAAAAAGGAAAAAAGTGATAAAGTACAGGTAGTCCTCGACTTACAACAGTTAGCTTAGTGACTGTTCGAAGTTACAATGGCACTGAAAAAAGTACCCCCCAAGCCACAGCCGAGCAAGACACCTGTCTGCCCGCCCAGCTGCGCTCTTTCTCCTGTCCGAGGTTTTCATTGCTGTGAGCATTTCTGTTGAGGATTGGCAGCAGGGGTGGGGTGGGGGTGTTTGGTTTTTATTCCCCCCGTCGGGTGGGGTGGTTGCAGCAGGGTTTGGTCGCTTCACATGACCCTGGGACATTGTTTTCCATCATAAATATGAATCAGTTGCCAAGCATCTGAATGTAAATCACAAGACCCTGGAGGTGCTGCAACATTCCAGCTGATCAGCGCTTCTTCTGGGCTCAGCGGAAGCGCCAGGATCAGTGCTGCTTTCCAGCTAGAGCCTGGCGCTGATCCTGGCGCTTCCACTGAGCCCTGACAGCCCCAAAGAAGCACTGATCCTGACGCTTCCGCTGAGCCCTGACAGCCCTGCAGTTCCAGCTGTCTCTCACTCAGGCTTGTGTGTTGCTGCCACTGGTTCAGCTCATTCCCCTCCCCCGCTACCACTTTTCTAGGATGGTCGCGTACCACCTGCCAGGTGCCAATGTACCACAGGTGGTACCCATACCACTGGTTGAAAAGCCCTGGTCTAGTTCCAAGCCTAGAAATGTGTGGCTTCTATGTCTTCCAGAAGTCCTGGTCAGACTAGCCAGTGTTGTAAAAATCTAGGAAGTCAACTTGAGAATTCTGTTGGCTATAGGTTCCCCAATCTTAGTCCCTTTTAGTACAGCTATCAGAAGACCAAGATGGTTGAACAAATTTTGGATAAAACATCAACCAATATAAAATAAGAAGCTCCTGACCTTTAATAAATCCATAAAGTGAGAAAAAAGGCTCAGAAGGTGCAATTTGTTAATGTAGGCTACACTCATTGAAATTCCCTCGTCAACCCAATTATTAAGAATAGAATAAAACCTCTACATTATTCTCTGTTAGAGCTGGTCATCCATCATAGATCAAGGATCCATTCCAAATCTGGTTGTTGGATGAATTCAGATATTATATCAAGCTAATAAAGACAAGGTATTATGCCTGGGACCTGCTATTGTCTCATCATCATCATGTTGTAAAACTGTAGAAAATATTATTCGTATTCTATCTGATTCCAGTCCTATGGCTCTGAGCTAATGGACATCATCCATTCAATCATACAGATATTCACTCAGGCATATAGCCTAGTTCAGGGGTAGGCAACCTTGGGTCTTTTATGACTCGTGGACTTCAACTCCCAGAATTCCTGAGCCAGCCATGCTGAGGAGAAAGGGAGAGGTTTCCAAGCTGAGCCATGCTGGCTCAGGAATTCTGGGAGTTGAAGTCCACGAGTCATAAAAGAGCCGAGGTTGCCTACCCCTGGCCTAGTTAGTTGAATAAGGCTTACTCTCAGTAAATGGTTGTAAAGTTACAGCTTCAACATCAGCCTAGTGTTTGGACTTACTTCCAAATAATGTGTGCCATGTCTGTGTACAGATGTACATTTGACATAAGTGTCTAAAACAAATGAAATGCTGAAGAAACAATAATTCAGAGGTTTAGCTCAGCACAAATTGATTATTATTATGTGCCATTAAATCAATTTTGACTCTTAGAAACTGCAGGTTTCTATATTTTTTGCAGGTTGATTTGTCCCTAACCTAGTTCTTCAGGTACTCGTAGCTGCTGTAATTAAATTCACTGTCATCCTCTTTTCTCTTTTCTTCTACCTTTCCCAGCATTACAGACTTCTCAAGAGAGCTAGGTCTTCACATAATGTGCTCAAAATATGATAATTTCAACTTGATGATTGGTGAGAATTCTGTCTGATTTGTTCTATGATCCATATGTTTGTTTCCTTACAGCACAGATTTTATAAATACAGTTAAAAGATATGGAGCGAATACATAGTCTATTCCTAGTTTAGTATATACAACCCAGTTTGATTCTTTTGAAAACATTTTGCTCCAGCAAAATAATGAATGTCTCAGGCTTGTACTGCAAAATCCCTACATTCTGCAGTTTTAAAAAATCTCGTGTTATGCTTCAATAGAATATTAACATGTGAAGTCACATGATTTTAATTGTATTAACTTGATAGGGATGCTGTTTTTTTCCTCATTAGCTTTGGGTAATTTTTCCCCTTTAAGTGCTGTGATCAGTAGTACCTTTTATATATTATGTGTGTCTGCAGAGGTGCTAAGTTAGCAGTGTACATTACAGAAGTTATCATCCTGCTGAACATCATTTTAAAGACTGTTGCCTTTTGATCGTGGAATAAAGTTTATAAATTTATGAGCACAACACAGAAGTCAGGAAATGACTTCACAAAAATCCAGTGGTCAAGAGCAGAGACTAGAATCTCATAGTCCCATATCAGTCTGGCTGACAACAGGATGATGTGCAGGGCTTGGTCCCAAAAACTGTGGAAAAGTGTACCTCTGTTTCTGTGTGCATGCACACATGCAAAAAAAGAATGCAAAATGGGAGAGGGAGAACAGTGATTGTAGCTATGAGCCAACTTACAGAAAATGAAAACAGAGCACCAGTTCGTGTTCAGTTTTGGATAAAATGAATCAACTATTACTTTTCTCTGTTAAAAATATCAGCTAGCTGGGAGAAAGAACTAACTCATTTGAAGCAGTTTGCTTTGTACCTAGAATCTGCTCCTGAAGAGATCTGATTTTTTTAATAGATCATACCCTTCCCATTTCTTTTTTTTTCTCTTTAAATACATTTCCAAAACATTCCTAATAGACCCACAGACTTTTAGTTTGGCTCGTTTTTCCGGAACAAATTGTGAGCCAAGGCATCTGGGCATTGTCCAAGGAAAATGCAGGCACAAGCTTTATGTAATCAGAGAAGTAATATTTCTAAGCTTATTTTGAACAACTGGTACTCATAAAGGCATCTCTGTGTTTAGTGTTTATCATGATGGTTTGGCTTCATACATGATGTGAAGCCTGTCAAAAGCAAAGTACAAATTCACTTTCTTACTAAACTGTCAAGCCCAAGAACAAAACAGTCCTAATTCTCATAATTACTATACAGATACTTATTCCATTGAGTACAAATAGTCCTCATACAGCAACCACAACTGGGTCTAGCAACTCAGTCATTAAGTGGTTTCTCTAAGTAGAACAGCAGTTGTGCTTATGAGCTTGCTTCATCTTTCCTTTGCTTTACAAACCTGAGACGGTCATAAGTGTGAGGTTTGATCACAAAGTTAGTCTTTCATCACTATCATAATTGCATATTTTGAGATAAAGTGGAACTATAGGTTGAACAAGACGATTAGGATCAAAACTAGATTGAAACGATAGTGCCACATATCTTGCCGTAAACATGTTTGTAAAGTTATTAACATAAGTAGAGGAATGGAACAGGAAATGATACTTCTTACCCCGTCTTCTTTCCTCACTCCCTTCTTTTCAATCTATTGTTTACTAGACCAATTTTGTTCCTTTATATGATGGTTAATAGATAAATCATATTACATATTTTATTTTTATTTATTTATTTATTGACTCTTGCTTATTATGGTCACTCATGCCTTGGTCATCTCCCAATTGGATTACTGCAATGTGCGCTACATGGGGCAGTCCTTGAAGAGTATCTGGAAATTTCAACTGATGCAAAATGCAGGGGCACAGGCAGTTATGTGTTTTTCTAGAACAACACACATTTCAGCTGTGCTCCATGTGCTGTATCAATATATTTCCAGATTCAATTCAGAACTGCTTGAAGATGAATTATGACATGTACAATAAGTTCTAAAGAAACAGGAAGCCAACAGGAGTACTGTGCAATAAATTGTTAGATGGTCAAGGCTATAGCTAAACACCATATATTTCCCCAATTTTGACTGGCAGAGCTAAGGCAAAAAGATGCTGACCAGTGGGGGATTACAGTTTGGTCTGAACTGGTCAGTCCACCCAGACTTTCTTTTATGGTGCAGTTACCAGAATGGGAGATAACCAGACAGCAGGGAGCATGGAGTAAACAGAATGGAAAAGACTGGCAGGAAAATAGAATTGCTAAAGAGGGAGACCTGGAAGCATATTGTCAAGCCCCTCTATCCTGACATTGCAATGATAAGCAGACATAGAATGCTGTCTTATACACCTCAGGCTGTTCCACCCATCAAATCCAAACGGCTCTGTCTGATTGCTTGGAAAGCAAATATTATACCACTGAGTTATGTACCAGAAGTTTAAGACTGTGATCTGAAGGTAAGTTGAAGAATGGTCGAGGAGATGTTACAAGATGCTGTACAGCTTTTGGCCTCCAATTGTTTCACATCTTAGCCATATTTTCCTGCTGCCTGAGGCATTCCTGTAAGCATGGGGAATAATGCTGCATTTTCCTTGTTTTATAAATGGATGGCATTGATAGGAATTTTGATAGAATAGGAACAGGAAGTGGGGCAGGTAGTTTGTTATTTACAGCATACAATAAGTAGGCATAGAACAAAAAAATAACTTGCAAACTGGATAGTTACTTCGAAGAAGTTTATTCCATTGACATCCTTCAGTCTCGAGAAACTATAGTATCGTGCTCTGGAAAGAGGTCCAATTCGAGAATGGCAGTCCCTTCCACACTGAGGGCAGATACAATCTGTCCCCTGTCCAGCCCCCAGGTTTCACTGGTTCCGGGACTGCCTCTTTGCCTCAGCCTGCCGCACAAGTGTCTCTTCAAATTGGAGAAGGCCATGCTGCGTCTTTAGCCTCCAGGCTGAACGATCAGAGGTCAAGGATTCCCAGCTGTTAATGTCCATTCCCAAAGCCTTTAGGTCCCTCTTGCAGATATCCTTATATCTTATACTGTACATCATATTGATATTATGAAGGAATATTTAAACTTACATTCAGGATATATGAAACTGATTAAGAATACTGGATGAGAGCAAAACAGACATTATTAATACTAAAAAAACCAAATTGCAATCTCTCATTAAGATACGGTATATGGAGTTGCCACACAGTTAAGATACATGGAGACCTTGTCTGGTTCCTCTCATTTTCCAAGTCTCTGGTGGCTTGTTGAAGATCACAGTACAGTGTGTTGATCATATCTATTCATAGTTATCTCAGAACTACTTTCATGGGATTGGTTAGCTTTTCTCCATGTACTTATTTCTTTTACATTTATTTATTGTATAGCGTGGGTTTGTCCCATTATTCACATCCATGTCCCACAGTCATTCTATAATGTTGGGTAGAGTGTTTATTAAACAAGCTGTGTTTATTGTAATTTGCCACCATTTCCTGTTTTATAATTGTTTTCCTGCTGAAAATTAAAATATAGCTGCTTTCTGGACCCCATTCCAGTTACCAGCTTCAGCTCCTCATGTATATATTGCCCTGTATCTAATAGCCCTAACTGAACTGAAGTGCAATGATTTAAAATAAGTTTGCTCAAGCAGATTTCCTAGCAAGAGTTGGAGAAAAGTTTCAGGTACAAATATCCCAAGGGCCCAAAATAATATCGTAGCCTCTGATTCACTGTATTCTTGTCTCAACTGCTCAGTTCCAAACTGGGGTGGGTGGGTATTCCAAGAATATAAACCATGGTGAGGCTTTCTAGCTTGATGCTACCTGATTTGTGTAAGGTAACTGAATAATCTTCAAAACTGCTGTAAATAAAACGTTTATATAAGGTACAGTATTCTACTGAAACACTGCACAGGCTCTTCTCATGTCATGGCTAAGCAGGAGGTTCACTTAAGCTTCTGATTTTTAGTCCAAATTCTGATATTCACTTTGTTTTCTTTTTATCATTAGCTACTTTGTTGGTTGATGGTTTTGGAAAGGTATTCTCCCACTGGTAATTCCTCATTATAGATATGAAAGGGTATGTTGCAGTTGCAAGCTGGTAAACACATCAGGAAATTTCGTACAAATCAAAGCCAAGCTTTCCTTGAGTATTTAACCAAAAAGTTAAAAGTAGATGAGGGTCGGACATCTGTGAAACAATCATTCATGTTTCTTTGAATCAAAAGCATTTGGTAGTGACTGATTCAGATCTAATTGAAACCCTCCGAAGTTTTATTCTTCAGAGGAATAGTTTCTGAGAGTAGACCCAATTGAAAAAGCAACGCAGTACTTAGGGTCTCCTATATAAGGCTCTTTTTGGAATGTCCTCTTCAGAGAAACTCTGGTAACACAACTGTATTGATATTTCAAGTTAAACAAGCCAATTTTATTTTCCTTTTATTTTCATTTCTGTGTCCATTTTTTGTTTGTTTTTGTATTATGTTTGCTTTATATTGGGATATAGATTTTTTTCTTATTTTGTTTTCTTTGTGGTTTAAATTTTTTGTGAGCCATCTTAAGGATCTTTGAAGGGCAAATTATAAATGGAATGAATAAAAAAAATCAATTTCCTCAGTGTCAGGATCTCGATCCAAATGGACTTCTTCTGTTCCAAAATTGCATTTTAATCTTTAAACAAAACAGAGCACTCTAATTATTGATCTCTCATCCTGTCATTTATTTCTGCCCTTATATTAAAGCCAAATAAGCTATAAACAGCTGTTGTAAAATTGCCTGCAGTGTTTCGGATTTGTTTGTTTTTTACATTTGTAGATGTGCAAAAATCTGGTGCCTAGGTCATTTTTAAAATTTCTAATAACCGAACCGAATCCGACCGAACACAGGTAAGGAGACATATTAGATCTTACCTTGTGGCGATGAGG
>NW_015386322.1:39479-48730 GCF_001527695.2 Protobothrops mucrosquamatus | reverse complement strand
GCGCCCTCAAGACATGGTTGTTCCAGCTTGCGGGACTGGCCTAAGGGATTTTAAAGGGGTTTTAATTACTTTTAATTAGATCACAGTTAAATATTTCGTTTTAATTAATTTTAACAGGGGTTTTGTATTTTTTGTATTTTAATTGATTGTTAGCTGCCCTGAGTCCGAAAGGAGAAGGGCGGGATATAAATGCAATTAAATAAATAAATAAATAAATAAACTTATTCAAATCAATTATTAATATTTTGCATTGTCTTAAAATTGGCAGAGTTATAAGTATTTCACTTTGGGTTTTATATTTCACAGTGCAATGCACAGTGCAGATGAAGATTAGTAGCAGCAACTAAATGATAGATAGAGATAATTTCCTTCTTCCTTTTTTTCTTTCCTTCCAACTATGCAGCTGCTACCTTTATGGAACACTGGAAGAGAAAACAGATGCGTCTGATTTACAAATGGGATCTTACTGGTTTTGAAGAAGAAGAAGTATGTTAATTCTTTTATATGCTGTTATATTGGTTGTTACGTTAGCTAAATGACCTTTAATTTTCAGCTAGTGACCCATTGGAATGGAAAATCCTGCACATAACCATTTCTAAATTTGGGAAGGGTGTGTTAGTATCAGTCTTGTTACCATGGAAGCCTGAAGCCTTGGCTGGAGAATGAAGGTTACACCTAGTAACGTGGGCATTAAAACATATATAGCTCGAGAATTATTCCCTTGATGGAGAAACTATAAAATGTGAACATATTCCTAATTCACTCAGTTTTGAAGATACAGTTGCCATGATTACAGAAGTTTGCAATTAGCAAATGTATTTGCTGTATGAGTTCAAAATTAAATATTGCTTCTGTCTAGCCTATTGAGTGGAGACTGGAGCTATTAACGTATATTTTTTTTAAAAGAGACATATTTGTCTTTACATTTTAAAAATGTTTTTTTTTTCTCAGTTCTATTTGAAATTTAAGATTACCAGGAAATAGTTTGTGGATGTTTGTGTTTACAATACCATTTAAATGAAAAGGAAGTTAATCAGCCATTTAGTTCCAATTGTAATATTTTATTTACGAAGTAATGTATTGTCCTGATAAATTTAAAATATCCTATCAGATATTTAGTTCTGTGTTATCAAATTCAGTATTCAACCAAATAAATGTCTTACTAACTGTAAGTAGAAAACACTGGATATCTTTGATAGATTAGGTGGATTTTTCTCATATTCAATCTTAGGGCTATACAACACATTTATTACCGTAAACAGAAAACTAAGAGTAGTACTGCTATAGGAAAAGAAGACTAGATAGAGTCCAATGAATAGCCATTCTTTCTCTTACAATTGTTCCACTTCCACTAATCTACCCACCTCAGGTTTATGTTTTGTAATTTTATTTGGAGACAACATAGCCACAAGGAAAAAGGAAATTACCCACCTCTCAAGCTGTCAACATAAACTGCTTCTTCTACCAGAAGCTCTAACACTGATGAATAGGCAATCCTGTTTTGCTTATAAAACCTGTGGCAAAGATGACCTGTCCATTCAGCCTCTCTACTTCCAATAGTATTTATGTATTTGTTTTGTATCCAACTTTTATTACTTTATTAGTAACTCAAGGTGGCAAACATACATAATACTCCTTCCTCCTCCTATTTCCCCCACAACAACAACCCTGTGAGGTGGATTGGGCTGAGAGAGAGTGATTGGCTCAAGGTCACTTTCATGCCTAAGGCGGGACTCGAATTTACAGTCTCACAGTTTTTAGCGTAGCAACTTAACTACTGCGCTAAATTGACAATAAGTATAAATCATATAAGCCATAGCTAATTATATTGAATTAATATTCTTTACTTTTAATGGATTAATAATTTAATTTTGAATATTTTCATAAAAACATACTGGAGAAAATTAAGCTGTTCACTCACTTTTTAATGATACACATGTATATGTCGGTAGAAGAGACCTCCCCCTTTTTCAGTGAGGATTATCATGTGCATTTTTAAAATCACTTTACAAATATATATAATTAGTTATGAAGAGTGTTACTCAATTAATTAAAACATTATTTTTCTCAAGCAGATATATATTAAATAATACATGTGTCTCATTGCTATATTAAATTTTACAACTGATTTCATAAAAAACAATCTTTAGTAGCAATTAATTGGTCTATGTCTATGATTTCATTTGATCTTTGACCCAAAGTATTAACACAAATGACACGTTAAAGGTGAAATCTCAGTGCTAGGATAGTATCATAGACGCTATAAAACAACTGTTCTTTTATTTTTGGTATGTTGTCGTCGGAAGGATTAACTGTATCCCTGTAGGAGGAAATATCTTTTAGGATTATGTTCGGGTGTTCCCTGTAGTGATAGCAGTGACCTGAGATAACTGCTGATAATACAATGTATTTTATGCTTCACTTAACATATTCATCTTAATTCAATCCTGTGATCAAAGCACTTGAGTATGGACTCAAATCCTATTAAAGAAATGAATCTCTAATATGTCGGAATAATGCCATACAAGAGTTATTTGAAGTTGTTATTCCAATAATAATTATGTAAGAGGACAATGCGCCCCATGTGTTCAGTTGCTTGATACCATCAGAGTTCTGGACCATAATACTATTCAGTCTTTCTGGATGTTGAGTAACTGTGTGTTTTCTGCTGACACTTCAACAAAATAAATACAGAGGAAGACCAACCCACCCCATGGATGTACCCCTATGTACCCCCTAATTCTTATACAGTGCCTACATTCACACAAATAAAAATAATTGTATCAAGAATACAGTTTGCAACAGTGAAGTAATTTTAATTTTTATGTTTTTTGTGTTTTTTATGGTTTCCTGAAGGAGGCAGTCAAGGTTTGGCATTTTTGTTTTGTTTTATTTTATAATTTCTCTTTTTCTCTCTCTGGTAGTGAAAGATGCACTTTGATCTCCCCTCATTTTTCCCTAGCATCTATCTGTCTTTAGAATTTCCAATGCAAATTATACTTTCCTCTTTTATAATAATCTCAAATAGGGCTTTTTCATATCCATCCAGTCTCAGTCCAATGCATTTTTAAAAATAATCTCTAAATCTTTCACCTATTTCATTCTTTTCATTTCTGATTCTTTTCCACACATTTTCTCTGTATGTCTGACTAAACTGAAATTACAAATTATTAATCTTAATTAATGAAACTGAAATTACCTTTTTTGTTAAGACAGATAAAATTAATATATAGAGGAGAATCTCTTAATTGCACATTTAAACTCAGAACAACATAGTGTCAACCTTTTGCCCCATATATGACAGGCTGTCTGTTCAAATAAGGCCTTTTTCCAATGCCCAGAAAGAGCCATTCAGGTTTAAAACAGATTACAAAATAAAGCTTCCTTTCAGTTGATAGTTGATAACTTCATGAACATGTCCATGTAGCTTTCTTAGCAACAGTTACTACAGGGTTTACCTTTGTCTTCTAGAAAATTTTCTTCAATCTCATGGTCTAGCTCTCAGTCCAAAAGTTCCCTTGTTACCCTACCCATCCAAACACTGAACAGGCCTGATCCTGCTTAACTTCCAAACATAGAAAAGATCAGCCATATGCTGTTACCTGCTAAGACTTAAAACATATACGAACAATGCAAACCAGCATATTGTGAATCTGAAGTCCTTTGTTGCTATAGAAAATGGGTACAAGGCTATGACACTACCTAAATTACTATGCCTATTGGTGAAAGAACAACTTCAATCTAGTAGCATCTTCACCATTAGAGAGAGCACATAGTATTAAGCTGTAATATTTTCAGACAGCTAGTGACAAAGGAATACTTTTAAATTAAGTTACAGCAGAACTTTACTCAGATTTGTTGTAATAATTTGAAGTGATATCCAATAGGTCTCATAGTTTCCTGTATGTGTGACTTATTTACAGGATCACCCAAGAGCTGAATATGAAGCAAAAGTATTAGAAAAATCTCTCAAGAAAGAATACAGAAATAAAGAGGTAAGATAGCAAATTCTTTTTATTTTAAAATTTTATGTAATAAAAATTAAGTACATTTTGTTTTAAAAATCATAGCAAAGGGTCTTCACCTTTATATTATCCATTGTAAGCGATTACTATTTTAATCCTGTTACAGTTACTGAATACAAAGAAATATCAAGAAAAAAGAAATACAATTAGCTTCAAAAGTGCTATGGAATAATTCAGAGTACTCAGTCATTTTACTCAAAGTCAATGCAATTGTGAAAATATCAGGGAGTAACTTAAAAAAAAATACCAATGTGCATAATTATACTGACTTTGAATAAATGACTAAGTACTCTGTGTTACTCTAATTTTAGAGCCATAATTTAGATTTTAACTGTGAGAATGTAAAAATATTTAGAATTACCTACCACAAAGAGCCCATCGCTTATGATCCTGGTGAAGGTTCAGGAGCAGCAGCCCAATGATACAGTGGGTATCTTCTTTGAGCAAGGTGATTACATAACTTTTCGTTATTGAACTGAATTCCTTTTTATAGCACAGGAGCACAAAACACTTGGCAATTATTATTCTGAACCATGTTTCTAAGGTACTGAACTTAATCACATCTAGAAACAAGAGAGAATGTTTCACCAGACCGAAACCAATATAGTCCAATATTTGTTCTTTTAGTAGTTTAATAGGTGACTGCAACAATCTTCTTCAGTCTGGCCCCTCTCCAGATAAATGGACTTCAACTCTCAGATTTGTCAAAAATGGCCAGACTAGCTGAGGATTTCTGGAAACTGAATGATATCTCTCCATCTGGGTATCTTCAATTTTCTAACAGCTAAATTAGAGGAAGCCTTCTATTCAGAAGCATATTGGCTCTGATTAGGATCATGTGAATTTATCTCTTTCAGTTTTTCAGGCACTACTTTGTTGGGTCCCATTCCTATATCAATTTGCAAATACTTAAAAAAAACTTCTGAATGAAAATGTATATTCATGGTTGTGAATAAAGTATAGGCATATAAAAAATTAGAAAATTATATGACAATATTCAGAGAATGCAAAATCTGAAGGTTTATAGTATAATAATCTGTTCATTCATAGGTTTGGAAAGTGCAAATTAGTTCAAATTTCTCCACCAGTTCTCATACCTATAGTACAGGTGATAACCATTGTAACTATTAACTGTGGTTGTCCTGAATAGATTTGTCTTGTATTGCTGAGTTGAAATCATCCAAGTTGAGAATAATCATAATTACATTTTCTGATAGAATATGTTATAATTTGGCTCTTTGAGGATAAATGAAATAAAATGTTTTTCAATCTCCCACCAATCTTTCACTCAGCAACCTTGAGTTCTGATAGGTTGAGGCAAAATAGCCATTTTGTATCCAATTTTCTGTATAACACATGCTTTTATATATTTCTGTTGATTTCTCCCTTACTGCTATATAAGATATATCTAATGTTGAAACTTCTCCTCAGTTGCTCTGAGCTTTTAATTATTTTATTTGCATTTGACTGAATCTTTTTCAGTCCATAATATCATTTTTAAAGTGTGCTAAGCAGAATTTCTATAAATTTCTATAAAGCACTGCAGTGTCAGCAATTTTATTTTAGATTTGACTTCCTAGATAAAAATACCCAGAACTGAGTTGGCTACTCCATGAAGAGTTAGAGGCTTGAAAGAGCAATCAGTAGGGTCTACTACTAAGTAAATATAAGAAAGAACCCGGTTACAACCAAGATAGGTCAGAGTCAATATTTTTAGACAAAAATGCTATCCAAATGCTCTAGTGTAAATATAGAAAGTTGTGCTGTGTTGTAAAAAGAAAGTTATTCCAAATAAATAAACAGGAAGTAGAAAGTAACAGGAAAGCAGCTGAGCTTGTGGGCTTTCCCAGACTACGTAGGATGAAATCCAAAAGGATATTTCCAAACATAGGAATGGGCAACAAACTGGTAAATAAAAATATTTGTGAATAAATAATGAATAGACCATGTTGAGTAAAAAAAAATGTAATTACATTATTGACTGAGGGGGACTGGACTGATACAACTAATCAGGTAGCAAATAAAAATAAAAACAACAGTGGGCAAAAATGTTGAAATAGTTCAATTTTAGAAATTTATATTAAAAAATCCTTTTTTAAAAGCCAGTGTTGTTATTGGTTGGGTTGTTCAATTAGAGTATGCTAAATTCAGTGTATCTCAAAAAGAATGGGCAGGAAGAGGAAATAGGCTTGTACTAAATAATGTGTTTCACCTGCAAACACAGTCATCCCATTTTTAACCCAGATCACGGCTGAAAAAATTAAATACTTTCTATTGTTTTTGTGCCATCCAGTCCTTTTTTAACTCTTAGCAATCAGATAGTTTTTTTTCCTATGACAATCTATCATCTGTTTTACATCATAATGTAGATATAAAATGCTTACAGATATGTACCCACTATTGTTTTTAATTTGCCAGTTAACTGTGGTTATTTTTCTCTGGTTTTACTTTGACTTTCCTCTTTTATAGTGATTTATATTATGTCAGAAAATTTAACATCTGCACATAGGCATCTTTTATTTGTTTTTAAATTCTACCATGTCCATATTCTATTCAGGGATTGATTTATTTACATATGAGTCAGTGCTTTATAACAGCCATATTGGATTATCCTTTTCTGTTTCCTTCAAATGCCATCAGAAGGGCCAGCAATTGCCAGAAGAGGCAGCTAACAAATGGCGACAAAGAGTTAAGAGAGTCATGGCTGGGGTGAAATTGGTACATTTCATTACCATTTGTGGAAATTTTCTGATCTCTGAATATCTATAAAACACAATTTTCTTTTGTTTGTTTATTTTGTAACATTCACATATATGGCTTTCCCCTTCTGCTGTCTTTATCACTCTTGTTGAGATGGGTTTTTGCCTTTGTTTGGAATGACACTGCATGGTTGATCTTTCATACTGGTTGAGGTGCAGCTTTTACAACACTGCACATGCCTTATGCTTGACAAGGTTTCCTGGCTTCTTCTTTTTTTGAGAGAGAGAGAAAGAAAGAGAGAATGAGAAAGAGAAAAAAACACGCATGTGATGCGCATGTAACGTTAAGTGCTTATTTTTCTTATAGGAGCCTTATGGAATTGTACGTGATCATTTCCTAATCCTTAATTTTACATATAAAGTGATCCTAAAGACAATGTATATAAAACTAAATTGATCACCCAATGACCGTGAACATACTTATTAGCAAATTTAGATAGCCGCCCATCTCATAAAAAGGGATTGGGGGGGCATGGAAACATAATACAAATTAAAAACAGTTAATGATCACATGGAATACTAATACTGTACTCAGAAATGATTCCTACATATACACAACTACTCAGGTTCCAACTCTTTCCCCTCTTGTCATTCATTTAAGTTTACAATAGGATAATGGGATGAAGAAGAGAATCAACAGGGTACCTGTATTCCCTCCTTTTATAACCCCTTAAAAGTACAGAAGCAAATCTGAATTGAGATCAGACAAAACCATGTGGCAGACAAATCTGGTTTAGAAAGCATGAAACCCACTCTACTATTACTTCAGGTTTCATATCATTGGCATCTTTTCTTCTTCGTGACTTTGTAAATATAGTTCCATATGTACATGCCCATCATCATATTTTATGTGGTTGCAATCCATGCTCTTTGGCCCATATGTCTTCTGAAAAATACATAGTACAATATGTGCCATTTTTCATGCTTGCCAGACTCGGGCGTCCCTAAACTTTACTATCCTTGAGAGAACAGCTACTCTGTGTTCACATGGGAAAAGCAGAGGGATGCTGCTAATAATTTGCTTGCATTTACTGTCATTCTGCCATTCCTGTAAATGATGACTTGGACATAAATTAAGCTTTCAGGAAATATTCTAATAATACTTTATTCTAAATGGAAAATTACATTTTGAAAAACAATTTAAACAATGTCTGAAGGAAAACCGGATCAGTTTCCAAAATTAGATTGGGCTAAATATGTTTTGACAGCCTTTCCAGAGAACTGTTTTGAAGAAAGCCCGCCTAGCTTTAAGACTGCGTCTGTCCCGCGTAAAAGAGATTATGTGTTAGCAAATGTTCCCTTATCCCTTTTCCCTCTACTTGCCCTTGCATTTCCCCCCTATATGAAAGAGCTGGGAAAACTCCACAGTCGATGATGGGTCAGCAAAATGAAAATGAATGAATAAGAATACCATTGCCCAAATTGTTATTACTATTACATATAGCCTCATATAGCCTCATCCACAATTTCATTCTGTTTGAAATAATTTGCAGACTGCCTGACCTAGCAGTAGCTTGATGAAAGTCTCTCAGTTGACTGATACTCTTGTGATGTTTACTCTTTTTAGAATGTTTACTTCTGTTTATGTGTCTTTGCACTTTAATTGTGGTCTTGCCTGTCTAAATTTAGATAACAAGCAAGAATCAAAAAGGCAACTTATTTAATTGCTATAATGAATTGCTTTGTGTTATGTCTTCTTTTGTGTGCTAGACTGAAAAAGAAAAACTGACATGGAAAGATCGTTTCCCAGCATACTTCACAAATTTTGTGAGCATTATTTTCATGGTAAGCGTTATCCTGGAAACATTTACAGTTATTTTCTTGGGCCAATCGTCTTCTCAAAAATAGGGAATATTTTCTTAAAGGAGGTAACAAATCTTTTCTTTGTCGATCCAGTTTTTGGGTTATATTTAACTTTTCCTAACTTTCCCATCTTCTGTGTTGGAAGTGCAAATTTCAGAATTTCCAGTACATTTGCATTGTGCCAGTTTAGGGAGGGTAAATGGTGCAAAAATTAATTAATTGACTCATGTTTTTCAGGTAATGCACTTAAAAGTTTTAGTTTTATAATAACTAAAGGATACTTGATAGCAGCCTTCCAATACTTGAAGGACTGTCACAGGAAGATGGTGTGGTTCTAAGAACCAATAGGTGGAAGCATTAAGCATTATGGGTACTCTATCACTAAAGTGTCTCAAATAAAGATTGGCAACCAATTGGCTGGGATGGTCTGAAGGTGAAGATCCCTGCCTTAGGTAGAACATTGAATTAGGAGATCTCTAAGTTTCCTTCCAACTCTATAAGTCTATGAATATAATTGCAGGGTTTTACTAAATGGATAGTTATGAATGAAAACATAAGCAGAATTCATAATCATTATTTTATGGTATTTTCTTTATTATTCTAATATATTGTGTTTAACTTCATAGCTGATATTTTTCTTTGGTAGTATAGTATAACTACTATA
>NW_015386322.1:2692-38983 GCF_001527695.2 Protobothrops mucrosquamatus | reverse complement strand
ACAAGTAATTGAAACATTTCCATACGAACTATGTCAGGCATAGTAATATTGTGAACCTAATCTTATGTCCTTTTCAGATTGGGCTGACATTTGCTATTGTTTTTGGGGTTATTATATACCGAATCTCCACTGCAGCAGCTTTAGCCATCAACTCCTCTCCAGGAGGCAGGTCGAATGTTAGAGTGACTGTCACAGCGACTGCAGTAATTATTAATTTGGTGGTGATAATAATCTTGGATGAAGTATATGGCTGCATAGCTAGATGGCTGACTCAAATTGGTAGGTACATATCTTCCCATTATTTGACTTAGAAATCTGATTTCATTAAATGATCTGTCTAATGATTCAGCTTTGACTTTGCAAGCCAAATTACATAGGAACAAATCTTGAGATAATAACTTAAAAAGAGTCTTGGCATTAAGGCATTCACATCTTTCAGTAACTAATATTGGGTTTAACTTTTAAGTGTGGAAATTATTTAAATTCATTTATAGTCTTGTCACCTTGGTGAACCTATTTCTTTTTAAAAAAAAACAACCAAATAAAACGATTTATCTTCATTTCCAGTCATCACTTACTTCAAGAGGAATATAAATCAAGAAGTAAAAAATAGAGGGGTCCAGACACTTCTCAATTTATTGAAAGCAGGAAAAAAAATCTGAAATACTTTTCTAGTAATCTTGTAATCAAACCAGATTGACATTATACATACCATATTGTAAGGACAACTGTAGTGTATAAGCCTGTACAGTAATCATCGACTTGCAACTATTTGTTTAGCAACTCTTTGAAGTTACAATGGCACTGAAAAAGTGGCTTATGACCATTTTTTATATTATGATTGTTGCAGCATCCCCGTGATCACTTGATCAGAATTTAGACACTTGGCAATTAGCATGTATTTATGACAGTTGCAATGTCCCAGGGTCATGTGTTCACCTATTGCGACATTCTGACAAGCAAAATCAATGGGGAGGCCAGATTCACTTAACAATTGTGTTACTAACTTAACAACTGCAATGATTTACTTAACAATTCTGGCATTTTATGTGTTTGCATAAAATGGGGCAAAATTCACTTAACAACGATCTTGCTTAGGAAGGACTATCTGTATAATATTTAGTACCTTAGATTAATCTTTCAGTCACTTTTGCATTAATTTTATTTACCTCAGAGGTACCAAAAACAGACAAAAGTTTTGAAGAACGACTTATCTTCAAGGCCTTCCTTCTGAAATTTGTTAATGCTTACACTCCCATTTTCTACGTTGCTTTCTTCAAGGGCCGGTAAGTTGCATAGATTAAATTATTGCTTCACTAGTATTTTATGCTGTTCCAGAGCCCTTCTTCAAACAAGGACTTTTAGAGGGATTGTCACTTGGGTTTCCCAGGCTATACCTGCCTCCAAGTATTAAGATCATAAAGATTAATTGAATTAATTACACTAGAATGGTAATTTCCCAATGTATAGCATTGGTTATGTTTCTGCTAAGAGCATTTTTCTGCACAACAGAAGCATAGTTGGCTTATGGGTGTACATTAAGAAGGGGTATTGCTAAATATTGAGGCAAAATACACTTTCATCAGTTAAAATTTGAGTGTTTACTCAGCTGATATTCATGCTGTTGTAAGTTGTTATAGATAGAAGCATTTACAGAAATAAATGGCAGTCAGAAACTTTACTGTTTAAAATCATCAAGTTGAGGAGTATGGAAAGTTTCCACAAGCAAAGAAAAGGTTGGGGAAAGCAGTCTTACTGATACAGCCCTTTGCATTGCTTCTCTTGAAATTCCAAGGACTTTTAGGTTAGCTATTAAAGCAATGTCCAGAACTTCAATCAGATACTGGGAATAGCAAATTCAGCCTTTTTTGAACTCCATTCATTGATAGAAAGGATTTCATCCAATAAATTAATTAATTGGATTTTCCTTTCTTATCCACAAAATATTTAATATTCTTTCCTTTAATCATGTTTATCATTGATAAACCCTGCTGAAAGGCAAATTACTTATTTGAAAAATATCACTGATAACTTTTGTGTTGATGGAAGTGAATATATCCCTAGTACAGGGGTAGGTAACCTTGGCTCTTTTATGACTCGTGGACTTCAACTCCCAGAATTCCTGAGCCAGCCATGCTGAGGGAACAGGGAGAGGTTTCCAAGCTAAGCCATGTTGGCTCAGGAATTCTGGGAGTTGAAGTCCACGAGTCATAAAAGCCAAGGTTGCCTACCCGTGCCCTAGTAGCTAGATTTGCTTTTCTGTATTTCTTTTGTCTGAAACTAAATTAATCATTCATTGTATAATGGGTATCTGCATAGAATGTTTTTAGAGGCACATAAAATATTGCAGGAAGTGTCTGAAAGTTTGTGTCTGTAACACAAAGTCTAACCATTATTTCCAAATTGTCTAGATTTGTTGGACGCCCAGGAGATTATGTCTACATTTTTCATTCTTTTCGAATGGAAGAGGTAACTGTACCTTATTTTGCTCATGGGTCTAAAAAACAGCTATGAACACTCTGTTGGGGTATACTGATGTCCCCAGTTTTTTTATTTTGTTTTTCCTTTTTTAGTGTGCTCCTGGTGGTTGCCTGATGGAATTGTGTATACAACTTAGCATTATAATGTTGGGCAAACAGCTGATTCAGAATAATCTTTTTGAAATTGGCATCCCGTAAGTAGTTAGAAATAAAAAAATATTAAGTGTCTTCTCAAAATGCTTGCATATCATCCCTTGATAAATTAAATATATTTTTTCTTGTTTGACATCAATGCAGTGCAAGAAAATGTTAGACTGAGTATATACCAAAGTTTAAAATAGTGTGCATTTGTTTTGTTACTTTATTATTTGTTTTGTTAGTTCAATACATTTTGTTCTTATCTGAAGGACTATTTTTCCCTGCAAACAATTTATTTCTAAAACAATTAAGCCATATTAGATTGATTGAGAATATTATAAAGAGGCAGGTAAGGGATTTTGTTTTGCTTTGTTTGTTTTATTTGATTTTCCTTGGGGAGAAAGGTGAATTGCCTTAAATTCAAGATTCTTTTCCTTATCAGTAAATCTTGCAGTCTGCATGTCAACAGTGGTTTCCCAAAGTATTATATCATTTAATAAATAAGAATTATGAGCCTACAGTGAGGCCAAATTCAACCAACTTGGTAGATAAATAGAATAGGACAAAATACTCAAACTAGTATCAAGTATATAGAATAAAAGTCTTCATGATTATTCAGTGGCCACATTTTTGAACAGTTCTGATCAGGATTGTAGAGGCTGATAGAGATTATAATAGACCAGTAATTAAGACTTCTTGTCTCTTTAGGAGACAGTAAAGAAATTTGTTTAGTCTTTTTCATTTATTTTGCCAGAATCTTTCAGACATTTGGAGCTCTTATTTTCCCAATAAAACTAGAAAGCCTACTGGTCCTGTGAACTAACATAATTTTCTTTAAACAGAAAGGAACTTCAGGAAAAACCTTTTCTTATAGTGAAGATGACATAAAAACATTGATGGGGTGCATATGAAAAGTTTTGGGCATTTTCTTCGGATGCCATTTCAGATCCTAGAGAACTCAAAATAGAAGACTGTCATTCAGCTACAAATAATTTGGGGATTTGCTTTACCCTCTCAAAGAACTTGATAAAATATTTAAAATGGAAAACCAGACCTCTAAATGTTTTTACAAAATATATAAGACATCTAAAGCAATTACTTTTCCTCATTCTTGTTAGGAAAATGAAAAAATTTATAAGGTACTTGAAGCTGAAAAGACAAAGTCCTGTAGATCATGAAGAGTATATGAAGAAAAACCAGCGTTATGAAGTAGATTATAATCTGGAACCTTTTGCTGGACTTACTCCAGAATACATGGAAATGAGTAAGACTTAAACTATTTAAAGTGGGGTTTACTAGCTGATTACCTGTTTTATCCATTTCAGTATTTTATTATCCATTCAAAATGGGTTTATTTATCCATTCTGACTGTTATTATGTTTTCCAGTTTTCTACTTCTTTCTTTTTTTGAGTTCTTCTTTAATACAATATATGATTCAATAGCAAAATACATGTTATCCCTTTAAGAAGTTTCTATTATTTGACGTTTAATACATACAATTTCCATAGGAGTAACTTTGATCAGAAAATTCAACTCTCACATACTCAATCCAATCCTGAGTGGATTCTAGTAATGCTCTACAAGCAGCCCTTGAAGAGCATCCAGAAGTTTCAAGTACTGTAAAATGCAGCAGCCTGGGCATTTATTTGTGCCACTAAATTAGTGCATGTTACATCTGTGCTCTTGAGAGCTGCATTGGCTGCCAGTTTGCTTTTGAGTTCAATTCAAAGTACTGGTTATGACCTTTAAAGCCCTACATGGCATGGGGATGGGTTATTTGAGGGACTGTCTCTTCCCAGTTACATCTACCCATCTCCTCAGGCCTGGTATAAGGAACATATTATGGGTCCCACTTGCTAAGGGGCTTCACCTGAGCAGAACTAGGAAGAGAACCATGGCACCCACTCTTTGGAACATCATCTCTCCAATCCTATTGGCCTTCTGAAAATTGGGTTTTGTCATGGGGCCTGGGGGAATTCCGTGGGAATATGGATGCCACAAAACAGCTGCATCGTGTGTACGATTTTGATTGAATCTCCCATGTTTTCTGCTTATGGCTTTTAATTACTCTAATTGTTTTTAATGGTTTTGTTGTTTTGATAATTTTTATTTTTGCTATTTTAATTGTATAGGCTGCCCAGAGTCATGTATGCGAGATGGGCAACTATATGAATTAAACAAAATAAATAAATAAATTGAGTTTATTTATTAAAGCAAAGACAACAAAGAATCTTGTAGATGATTAAAAGTAAAAAAATGTACTAGGTTTCACCCTTTCATGGACTTACATCCACTACATGAAATACATTCTTTTATCTTGTGTTAGGAATATATGTAGATTCATAGTTAAGTGGAAGTTTGGGTGGGAGAATTGTAAAAAATGAGAGCAGCATGCAGTTAAATAAAAAATTGTTGTCCAGAAATGCTCACACATAATATGTACATTTATATAAAACAGCCAGTAGCAAATAGTGTAACAGATGAATATATATAAGAAATACATATAATTTGTGCATAGTATGCATTCACTGTTTTTTGGGCAGGTTGTGTTTTGGAAAGCAAATTCAACAGAGTAAGATTTGTAATTGACAGTAGATTCTTTTTAAATTTTCAGTAATCCAGTTTGGTTTTGTAACCCTGTTTGTTGCATCCTTCCCATTGGCTCCCTTGTTTGCATTGCTAAATAATATCATCGAGATACGTCTGGATGCAAAGAAATTTGTTACTGAGCTTAGGAGGCCAGTTGCAGTGAGAGCTAAAGATATAGGTAAGTTATTTAATTATTTATACAATATCTATAATGTATAAATATTGGTTAGAAAACAGAAAATTGAATGCCCTGATTTGTGCAAGATAACCACTTTCTGCTAAAGCAGAACCTCTACTGAATACCGGCTAGTGTTCTTTAAAAGTAGAGAAGAGAACTAGGGGATCAGCCATTTTGGATCTAATTCTCACTAACAGAGATGAAATGATAGAAGGTGTTGAAGCCAGAGGAACCTTGGGAGGAAGTGATCATGCAATATTGGAATTCAACATTATGAAGCACAAGCAAATAGAACACAGTCAAACTAGAGTCTTGGACTTCAAGAGAGCTAATTTCAATAAACTTAGAGAGGGTTTGGGAAGGATTCCATGGATGAGAATCCTCTAGGGGAAAACAACTCAAGATGCTTGGGAAATTTTAAAAAGTGAGATAATAAAAGCCCAGTCTAGCACAATACCAACAAAGAGGAAAAATAACAGCTCTCAAAAGAAACCAGCGTGGCTGCACAAAGAACTCTCTGGTAAATTGAAAGATAAAAAGGACAAGTATAGAAAGTGGAAAGAGGGACACATAACTAAGTCAGAATATCAGCAAATAGCCCAAGCCTGCAAAGATGAAGTGAGGAAAGCTAAGGCTCAAAATGAACTAAGGCTTGCGACCAAAGTCAACAATAACAAAAAAAGCTTCTTTCAACATGTAAAAAACAAGAAAAAAGTGAAGGAAACAATTGGTCCATTAGTGGGTGAAAGTGGCAAGAAGGTGACAAGCAACAGGGAGAAAGCAGAACTATTTAACTCGTTTTTCGCATCTGTCTTTACACAAAGGGAAAAAGCAGACCAACCTATCAAAAATAGTGCCATAAAAAACAGAATAGAAACACAAGTTAAGATAGGCAAGAAAATGGCAAGTGAGCACCTGTCCAGCCTAGATAAGTTCAAATCACCAGGACCAGATGGATTACACCCCAGGGTTCTCAAGGAACTGGCAGATGTGATCTCAGAACCACTGAACTATATTTTTCAAAGATCCTGGAGCACTGGGGAACTACCAGAGGACTGGAAAAGAGCTGATGTAGTTCCCATCTTCAAAAAAGGAAAAAAAATGGATCCAGGAAATTACAGACCTATCAGCCTGACCTCAGTACCTGGGAAGATTCTGGAAAAGATAATCAAAGAACGAATCAGTGAACACCTACAGGCAAACCAAGTCATTACTAAAAGCCAACACGGGTTTGTCAAAAACAGATCATGCCAGACAAATCTTATTGCATTCTTTGACCAAGTGACAAAATTAGTGGACCAGAGGAATGCTGTGGATATAATTTACTTGGACGTCAGTAAGGCATTTGACAAAGTAGATCACAACCTACTACTCGATAAGATAGAAAAATGTGGGTTAGACAGCATCACCACCAGATGGATTCGTAGCTGGCTGACCGGCTGTACTCAGTGTGTGGTCCTCAATGGTACCGCATCTACATGGAGGGAAGTGTGTAGTGGGGTGCCCCAGGGCTCTGTTCTAGGCCCAGTGCTCTTCAACATCTTCATCAATGATTTGGACGAGGGGATAGATGGGGAACTCATCAAATTTGTGGATGACACCAAGCTGGCAGGAATAGCCAACACTCCAGAAGACAGGCTTAAGATACAGGAGGACCTGGACAGACTTGAACACTTCGCGCTATCTAACAAAATGAAATTCAATGGTGAAAAAAGTAAGGTTCTACATTTAGGCAGGAAAAACCAAATGTACAGGTATAGTATAGGGGGTACCTTGCTCAATAGTAGTAACTGTGAAAGGGATCTCGGAGTCCTAGTGGACAATCATTTAAACATGAGCCAGCAGTGTGCTGCAGCTGCCAAAAAAGCCAACACAATGCTAGGCTGCATTAACAGAGGAATAGAATCAAGATCACACGAAGTATTAATACCACTCTACAATGCCTTGGTAAGGCCACACTTGGAATACTGCATCCAGTTTTGGTCACCACGATGTAAAAAAGACGTTGAGACTCTAGAAAGAGTACAGAGAAGAGCAACAAAGATGATTAGGGGACTGGAGGTTAAAACATATAAGGAAAGGTTGATGGAATTGGGTGTGTCTAGTTTAATGAAGAGAAGGACGAGGGGGGAGAAGATAGCAATGTTCCAATATCTCAGGGGCTGCCACAAAGAAGAGGGAGTCAAGCTATTTTCCAAATCGCCTGAAGGCAGGACAAGAAGCAACGGATGGAAACTAATCAAGGAGAGAAGCAACCTAGAACTAAGGAGAAACTTCCTGACAGTTAGAACAATTAACCAGTGGAACAACCTGCCTCCAGAAGCGGTGAATGCTCTAACACTGGAAGTTTTTAAGAAGAAACTGGACAGCCATTTGTCCAAAATGGTATAGGATTTCCTGCCTGAGCAGGGGGTTGGACTAGATGACCTCCAAGGTCCCTTCCAACTTTATTACTATTATTATTATTATTATTATTATTATTATTATTATTATTATTATTATTATTATTATTATTATTGGCAGTCTGACCTCAGTAGCTAGGAAAGCTATGTTATTCTTCTCTTGATTCCTATCCTGCTTTTATTTTTTACTAAAGGAATGCAAGTAATTACAGATATTTGAATAATCAATGTAAACAGCATGAAAAATTAAGCAAAACTTTGTTTCTTCTTAAGGGTTATACTTCATGCCAGGAGGCATAGAGAGAAGGGGCCATCTGGACCTCCTTAGAAAAAGCATTCTAAACTTCACTGTAACTACCAAAGAATCTGTGTTCCTTGGTTCTACCTCAATAGGCTAGGGACTTAAATGAAAAGGACAAATATAGGGTTGTATCAAATGCATCATTTACCAGCAGAACTGAATCATCTTTCTATGTATCCACTAACCAAAAAAGCAGAACTGGAACTCAGAAATGAGATGGGGAAAAATGACAAGAAGTTCCATGTTACCCCATAGAATAGAATGTAGAAATGGGAGGATATAATCTAGAAGTAAGCGAACTCACAAACTAAATAGATATTAAAGGAAATATCTTCCACTTCAAACTTTGTCTAAAGAAAAATGAAAAAAAAGATATCATTATTTATTTATAACATAATTATTTATTATATATGATGCATTGGTGGTGTATGCATTAATAGCCCAGATCCTAAGAAGTAATTATTCCATTCTACTTTGCCCTGGTCAGACCCACTTTTAGAGTATTATATACTTGTAGGTACCATTGTTCAAAAAAGGCAATGACAAATTGGAGAAAGTTCAAAGGAGGCTACAAGATAACGAGTGATTTAGAAACCAAGCCCAATTAGGATTAAATTATTACTCCAATTTAAAAGATATAAATATGTGTATCCTATTAAAGAGACAGCTGAAGAGTGATATGATAACACTTTTCAAATATCTGGATTGTTACATTGGAGACGGAGTGGGCATATTATCTACTGTCCAAAAAACGGAAATAGAACCAATGAGCTAAGGCTACAAGAAAGGAGATTCAGGTTAGATATGAGGAGAAAACTCTTGACTATACAAGTTACCAGGCAGTTAAAAAGACTCCAATATGACATGGTGAGTTGTCCTGTTTAAATGGTTTTGAAACAGAAGCTGGACATTCATCTGTCAGAGATGCTTTGGTAGAACCTGCACTTAACAGAGGATTGAACTAAATCAGGAGTTTTCAAACTTTTTCAGGCTGTGGGAAAAAAATACTGGAACCTCTGATCAAAGGAAAAAGTTATCAGGATAGAAAACTGGCTGTATTCAAGTATAATTTTATGTTTGCCTCTACTCTCTCACAGAACCCTGAATTCTCATGCAATTTTAGGGGTTCTGTGAAACAAGCTTTGAAAACCTCTGGCCTAAATGACCTTGAGAATTCCTTCCAAATCTGTGATTCTATTATCAGTGTTTGTGATAAATACTCTTGAATAGCTTGCTTGTTTTTTCCCCCCAGGAATATGGTATAATATCCTCAGAGGGGTAGGAAAATTGGCTGTGATTATAAATGTAAGTATTTTTTTTCTGTAAATAGTATTTGAAGACAAAATTCTCATTTCTGTTCAACTATTTTAAAGGTTTGCTCTGATATGAGTATGCTGCAATGGCTAAAGTAGGAAAGTGTGAATATGCCTGGAAAAGCAGCCATAAAGATGGGCTGACACTTGGGCTAACTTCAGCTCCATTTCCCAGATGGCTCTACCTCCATCTTTTATTTTTTCCTCCCAGATGGCTCCAGCTTCCTCTCTTTTATTAAGAGGCCCATCTTTTCTATCCATTACCTCCTTTTTCTTTATCTGTTGACTTCATTTCTTATTTCCTGTATGGTCTAGAGCAGCTCTGTGGCAGTATGTCCCCAAGATCTGCCGATCCTTCACCGTCTGTCCGTTGTGTTTCCAGACTGTAACTTTCTCACTTCTGAATGCCAACATTAATTCTTCTCTTCTTTTGCTCCCAGGCTTGTTAAGCATGGCATTCTTTGTCCTTTTTCTATTAGGTCAAAAGGGAAAGTTGGAATTGGTTTTTAGGTGTTGATGTCATAAAGACATTCCCTAAAAAGTGAGCAACTAGCAGGAGCCTAATCTGTAGCTCTGAGATCACCCCAGAGAAAATGACAGAGAAGCAAAATGGCCAAATGCTGGCCGCACAATTTTCAGCTAAAAAAAAAAGAGGAGAAAATGAAACTATGTCTGGTCCCAATAAAGACTCCCAAATTACCTTAAGCATCACTGGAAAACCTGCAGCCCAGCAGGCTGGCCCACAGGTTAAGAAAAAGTTGTGTACTCTAAAGCCAAAGAAAATAGTGCAATTCTATGGATCCGTATGGGGAAAGATCCACCGTAATTCTAAATATTAAGCTTTCTACTGTCTTCGCATCTGCCCTGCGAACAGCTAAACATTTCATGTAAGATTTATTTTAATTGTGAAAGATAAAAATATTAAATTGCTGGATCCAAATCAATTCCACTGCATCAAGTTTTTTGTGCATTTGATAAAACATCTAAATGGAGCATTTGCACAAAAATGTCAAAACAATGCATGCAAAGTGATTCAAAATTGCTCCCAGCATGCAGGATAACAAAGCAACATCAGTCCCCCTGACAGTATTTGTTTATTGATAGTAGACAAGAAAAGGCACGTGTGTAGCAAAAATATTGTGAATGGCAACATGGCAAATTTTGTGCTGTTATCTGAAAGAATTTTGCAGTTCAAAAGATGTCAGTGTTGAAATGCCTATAACTATTTTTCCACCTGATGTTAGCTTCCCAGTCAATTTCAGCTACTCATTCTCAATTTGCTGCACTTTTAGAGCTTGAATATCAAACCACCAAGGTGCAAAGAAAGCCATTAGCCTGCAGATCTGATGATATGGTTTGAACCAGCCTGATTCATGGTAGTCCTTAATGGGGGGAGGAAACAATTGAGTCTGCTTATGTAATTAAGCAAGTGTGGCCTGAATATCTGCGCTCATTCTTTACTTTTATGGCTTAGGCATTTGTGATCTCATTCACATCTGACTTCATTCCACGCCTCGTGTACCTGTATATGTACAGTGAGAGTGGCACCATGCATGGCTTCGTGAACCATACACTATCCTATTTTAATGTCAGCGATTTTCAAGAAGAAACTGCTCCAAAAGATGATATGGAGCTTGGCTATCCAGTGCAAATATGCAGGTATATAATGTCATTTCTTTGAAACAGCTTTCCCTAGACCTCGCCTAGGATATTTATTTGTCATGCATCTCATCAAGTCTCTTTTAATTTTCAGTGTGTTTATTCTAGACAGCATATACTGAAAAGAGCCATCTTTCTGTAGATAAGGCTGCCTTCCCCCCTTTGCTTCTATGCCAACACCATTCCCCCAACCATGTCAAAGGCACAAAACCTCAGCCAGTAGAACCCCGCTTTTGAAAAGAGAAATTCTTTTCCTTGATAGTTTTATGAGCTACTGTAATTGTCTAGACCAGGAGTCTCCAAACTTGGCAACTTTAAGACTTGAGGACTTCAACTCCCAGAATTCCTCAGCTAGCATGATTGGCTGAGGAATTCTGGAAGGTAAAATCCACAAGTCTTAAAAGTTGCCAGGTTTGGAGACCCCTGGTCTAGAACCACAAAAGTACCTCTCTGTAAGGCTCCATTATAATTAGTTTGGATCTATTCTCTGCCAACATATATCTCTTTCTCTCACAAACACACACATACATACACAAAATAAAATAAAGCCATCCTAAATCACCTCATCAATGAATCAAGCATATTAGCAGACATGAATATTTAAAAATCCAGTAGCCATATGCTCCTTAGTCTAATATTCTTTTGACACAGAAATCTACAATAGAATCTTTTTTTTTTTAATAGAAAGCTGTTGCTGCTCTTCCCTCTGCTTCTAATTTCCATTATGGCTATACTAATTCCTCAAACAAGTGTTTCATACATATAAAAATAGTACCAGAGACAACTTTCAATAGCTAAGACATAGCTGCTGTAATGATTCATATGCATATTGAGAACAACCCTATTCAAAGAACATATCCAGCCCTGTTAGATCATCTGAATCTTTCAAATATTATAAATCTCACACCTCACTATTGAAAAAGTGCCTAAATGCAGTCCTTTTTATCCCAAAACTTTGTAAACCATAATTCGTCTTCAGCCCAAAATTAAAATGTGGCTGGACCTCTAAACCAGAGATAAGATCTCACTAATTCATTAATTACTACCACATAAGCTTGCTCAGTTTCAGATATGTTAGAATAAATTCCTGAATTGCTCTAATATATTTCCTCCATATCTTGTATGAATCTAATTTTGAATTGCTTTGTTGATATTCAGAAGTTATGCACTTTGCATCCCAAATTCCAATGCAACCTGTTTTCATATACCTTCCCTATTATTTTAAATTAAATCATATTACTTAGAGTTTGTATTAAGACACTTTTTCTGCTTCATTCTCCTTCCTGCTTATACTTATCAAATTGGACTTGGGAGGGGAATTGATAGCCTTTTAGGATGCCTCTGAACTACAACCCCCAGTATCTGTGTTATTGGCCATTCTACAAGGACTGCTGGGAGGTGGAAGACCATAAGTTTGCTGTCCATGCCCTAAGCAGGCTGCCCTAGGCTTGTTTCACTCATTATAAATTCCTTACATATAATATTCATGGCACTCTTCTTCCTATACTTCTTTGTCCTTCCACTCCAGTATTAATAAATGGTTGCATACTTGGCTGCTACATAGCAAGCCAATCCTTTGTCTGAAGAAGATTTTCAGTCAGTATTTCCCTTTCTAAACTCTGAGATAGCTTGCTTGTTTAATATAATTTCACATTGTTCTCAAATATGTTATGCAACATATCTCTTCGACAAAATGCATGGAAATACAACAATTCACTAGCATGTTATTATGATAAAGCAAAAGAAATGAGGATATCAATATTTTCAACATATCAGCAATAACTCAATGTAGCAACTGACACACTGACTTCAGTTAGAGATGATGATATAGATCAGGGGTAGTCAACCTTGGCTCTTTTATGACTCGTCGACTTCAACTCCCAGAATTCCTGAGCCAGCTAAGCTGGCTCAGGAATTCTGGGAATTGAAGTCCACGAGTCATAAAAGAGCCAAGGTTGACTACCCCTGATATAGATAGATGGATGGATGGATGGATGGATGGATGGATGGATGGATGGATGGATGCTAGTGTTTGATATGAACTCATAAATTATTCTCAGAACCTTCTGATTCTCAATTCTAATCTGTTTTTTTAGATACAAAGATTATAGAGAGCCTCCATGGTCTGAAAATAAATATGACATTGCAAAAGATTTTTGGGCTGTGCTTGCAGCAAGATTAGCATTCGTAATAGTGTTTCAGGTAAAGTACAATCAAAATTTGTCTTTTTCCTAGAAATAAATAATTTATCCACAATAAAAATGAAAGCATGAAAAAGTGTTTTTAGGAGACTATGATATCTAACAGTATTTGAAAAATGTCATGTCCATATCACATTTGTCTAGTAGGTGTCAACAACTTTTTCAAATTCCAGATACCCTTACACAAAAAGCATTTACAGTAAGTAAAAATTATATTGTAATTTTTATGAAAATACCGCACTTCAAGATTTGTACTGTGGCAGAAATCGTTGCATCGCACAGAGAGACTCTCAAATGAGTATCACAGAATACCAGCAACTCAATGAAGAATCAGCTGTTTCCTTTTGTTTTCTCTTGTAACAGTATGTGGGAATGATCTTGAACAGGGGTCTTCAAACTCTGCTCTCTTTTGACTCATGGACTTCAACTCCCAGAATTCCTCAGCCAGCGTGCCTGGCTGAGGAATTCTGGGAGTTGAAGTCCATGAGTCATAAAAGGGCCGAGTTTGAAGACCCCTGATCTTGAATGTTGAGAAGAGAAACTACCTAGGGAATGATCAAATAAAAAAGGGGGAGAACCTGCCCCTGAATAATGGACAGAGAAAAAAAACATGGACGGGATCCACCCTGACTTATCAGGTGGTAAAAAGAGATGGCGGGAAATTTATACTTGCAGAGCTGCAAGATTCTGTGAATGTAGCTTTACAATAAAGTAGAATTGCCATGTTTCCTCTCTAGTCTATTTGGGAGGCTGACAGCTCTGGAAAAAAAACCAAACGTGCCATTGGTGTTCAACCTCTGTTTTTGTTGTTGTCACAAAGGTCATCTAAGTTAAGTAGCTCTTTCTCTTGTCTGGCTGAGCAGAAGGTTAACATTTGTCCTCAGTATCATTGGTTGTGTGGCTGGGCAGCAAGGTGAAGCCAGCACTACCACAACTGAGAGCCCCATGGGTAATAAGAAAGGCTATCTGGGGATGCTCACTATGGCATCACTTGGTGTGCAACACAGGCCATTTTTCTGTCATCAATATAGTATCTGTTGGATGGCTACCACAATCAGGACTTCTCACCTCCTGCTTACAACAGGGTGTTCTTCTCTGCAATGTCACCATTATCCCCGGGATTTACTGCTTTCCAAATGGCATGTGTCCTTGTACAGCTTAGGCTTATTTATGTTTCAGCTCCTTCAGTACTTTTTATTTTTTTTACAAAAGGAATCATA
Source organism: Protobothrops mucrosquamatus (assembly GCF_001527695.2). Taxonomy (NCBI): domain Eukaryota; kingdom Metazoa; phylum Chordata; class Lepidosauria; order Squamata; family Viperidae; genus Protobothrops; species Protobothrops mucrosquamatus. The sequence goes on along the minus strand of NW_015386322.1, from coordinate 24,501 downwards.
TTATGAAATGTTGCCACTCATCACTAATTTTATATACCTTTCCTATAAGTTCAGCCCTCTTAGCCTTTTCCTACTAAGTGATGTTATTGATAAATAAAACAAAATTACAGTATAGCTGTTGAGAGACGATTAAAACCATAGAATACAATGGTTAGTATATTTCATTGCCCATAAATGAGATTAGCAGAAACAAATTGCGTTAGGGGCGGGGTGGAGTTGCCCCAGGAACAGTCACACGCTCTCGTGCAGCCGTTTTACGGACGAGCGCAGTGTTTCCGGCAGAAAGAAGGAGGGGGGAGACGGGAGATACGGGAGAAGCTGTTCGGAGAGAGGGGAGGGGGAAGGGTCGATTCGTGCAAACGAACGTGATGTCTCCCGTGGGAGAAGGAGGAGAGGGAGAGCAACTCCACCCCGCCCTGGGGGCAGTCACACGTTCCCGGGCAGCCGCCTCACAGACGAGCGTAGTGTTTTTGGCAGAAAGAAAGAAGGGGGAGACGGGAGGTACGGGAGAGGCTGTTTGGAGAGGGGGGGGAAGATCGATTGGATAGAGGGTTGAGACTGCAGAGTAAGGTGGGGGGCGATGCGGGGGCAAGCATAGGCACCCGGGTAATCAATGGTGGTAACGGAGAGGAGGTAGTGACACAGACGATCAAGGATCGGGGCCACACGCTTGCCGGATATGGGAAGAGAGAGAAGAAAGGGAGAGTACCGGACAGCAAGGTCCGAGAATGCGGATCCATTCCCAACAGGGCAGGACGAGGGGCTGAGGCAGGAATACAGGAAGGAAGGAGGGGAGAGGGGGAGGGAAAAGTGAGTGACAAGGCACATGAGGAGAAGAGTAGCGGAGGCAGGTTTGGTAGTAATACGGAGACGGGGTTGAGGCAGGAATACAGGAAAGGAGGAAAGAGGGGGAGGGAAAAGTGAGTGACAAGGCACATGAGGAGAAGAGTAGTGGAGGCAGGTTTGATAATAATACGGAGACAGTTGTTAGAACATCGATTGGCCGATAGAACCCCATGACAACATCCGTGGGTCGGGCGCAAAAATAGCTTGGCCATAAATAAGCGCTCCCACTAGCCTACATAGATCCCTGATGATGCCGGCAGTTGCCGGTGAAAGCTTGGACTCTTAATTTATTAAAACTTTTGTAGTTTTTAATTCTTCCTGGTGTTCACTTTCTTTTTATTAGCTTTAGATTAAATTATAATCTAAAAGAAAACTTTTACAAGATGATGTGTACTGTTGGGACTTAACACCAGACAGGTTATCAAAAATGTATAAAGGTATTTCAAATGAATGTTGGAAATGTAAAGGCAAGAGGGGACGTTTTACCATTTATGGTGGGCGTGTGATAAAGCAAGAAAATATTGGAGTAGGATTCATATGTTACTACAGAAAATTCTTAAATATAGAAACAAAAAAGGATTCATCCCACATTCATATAATTTGTCATTGTGTCTTTCACTAAGGCTCACTAAGGTTAGTATTTCCTACTAACACTAAGAACACACGGGTCTCCATTGGCACATTTATTCAGCATACTAGAGTGCAGTCAAAGCCATTTTCCCTCAGATAGAAACTTTTCTGTGCAAACTAGAGATTGTAGCTAGAGGCTGTCTTGCAAGCCAACATATTGTTTACAATGCTCGACTTAATGACCGTTCACTTGGTAATAGTTATGATAGATACTGAAAAAGCAACTTACAGGATCCAATCTGGGTCGGCCACCGGGACCAGAGGTTTAGTCTTCCGAGCTTTTGGACTTGTGCTGAAGCCCATCCTCAAGGAACTTGTCCAAAAGCTCAAAAGACAAAACCTTTCGTCCTGGTGACTGAGCCCGATTATATCCTGCAGCATTATCCTGGGACACATATATTCGCCTTCATTCACAAGCAACTTACAACCTGGATTCAGTATTCTGACATTTGTGCCCTCCCCATGGTTACGTGATCATATTTTGGGTGCTCAGCAACCAGCCCAGATTTATGGCCATTTGTAGCATCCCAAGCTCACGTGGCTATGATTTACATTTTTTCCAGGAATGGATGTTTACTTCCAATTTCCAGCAATAAAAACACCTCATAATAAACAATGGTTTGTTTAACAACCATGGAATTCACTTTATGATCACTGCATTCACTTTACAACCACGTTTGCTTAATAACTGCTGCAAAAAAGTTTGTAAAATTGGCGTGGTTGTGTGATCACCGAGTTTATGACTGTCACAACTTATGACCAAAATTTCTGGCTCAATTATGGTTATAAACAGAGAACTACTGTACAATTATGGTTATACCGGTAAATTGAGAACTACTGATCTCTGGAATTAAGCCTATGTCTATGCATTGTACTGATGCATACTTAGGAATTACAAATATATGTAAATTCTTAATAAGCTACTGGTATAAATTCTGTAAAAAAAACAAACCCCTTTTTAGTCAGGCCATAATTTTGACTTGGTTAACATTGTCTCTTTCGTTTTTACTTTTCAGAATTTGGTTATGTTTATGAGTGACTTTGTTGACTGGATTATTCCAGACATTCCCAAGGACATTAGTCAGCAGATTCACAAGGAGAAAGTTCTCATGGTGGAAGTTTTCATGAAAGAAGAGCAAGGAAAGCTGCAGCTGCTAGAAAACTGGAGGGACAAGGATCAAAGGAGAGGTGAAAACTGTAACAGTCACAGTCCCAGGTCATCAATGAGCCATAGAGGGAGTGTGTCTTCCTGTCACTCATGCCATGTTGAGGTATAGAAGAAGACATTGTTTTACGCTGGGGCATTCCATTCATAAAGCAGCCAATATTTACATGATAGAACTTCATACTTTAACAACCTGGTGCATGTTTAAGCATATGCGACAGTTTTGCTTTTATCTATGTGAGAAATAATGTTCTTACGAACAGGGAGGACCATATTCTATTTCTGACAAGTTTTCTTTTTTTATTTTCTTTCCTTTTTTGCACAAAAATAATGCAGGGATTTTTTTATATATATAAATAGATAGGTAACTTGCATAGTTAGCTTAGAGCTATCACTGTTTTATTTTTTAAAAGGAGATAGGATTCTGTAGACTCTTCTCTGAGAATTTTATATTAGCGTATTTATTAAAATAGGATAAAATGTATGAACCAAACTACAAGTATTGGAATAGTAATAAGTTCCCATTCCTGAGAAGCTACATCTGGGGCCTTGCAAAATGCTAATAATAATAATAACAACAATAATAATAATAATAATAAATATACTGGGGAATGCTTTTTGCAAGGCTGTGGCAACAAAGTTCTGACTTGAATCTGCCGACTTTTCTACAAGCGGAAATTCTATTGAGTTTCCTTGATGATATGCTGAATGCCCTGCATTTTCTCCTAAGTGAATGCAGGAGCAAAAGTATTTTGTTTTCCATTTGAGATTCTTGCCACAGTTCATCACTTCCACCTTCATTTCGTTTACTCTAGTGAAAAGAATGGTCAGACTCAAATCACTGTAACCTTAGTCTCAACACTAATGAAAGCAAATCACTTTATTGTCTTTCATATCTTCTTCTATGAAAGATGAACTATTTGTGGAAGGGCATTTAGTTTAGTAATTCAAAGTGTCTAGTGCACATTCCAGAGGGGACCCCAGAGAACAAGAAGAATATTAGCATCAGCACAATTTCCCCAAACACTGAGGGACCTTTGAAGAAAAAGTGTCCTAAGTCAAGAGCACGCATGCACGCACGCACGCGCACACACACAAAATACTAGCAGATTGCACTGCCCACAACTTACCTAGAATCTTTGTTGCTGAAGGAACATATTAAATAAATTTGCTCCCGATTATGGTTCTATGTCACCTCTGCTCAGTAATGCCACAATACTATATTTAAGGACATTACATCTTTCTAAAACAATTAATGTGATCCTGTCATTTCACTGACGAGAGGGCTATTGTAGCTCCTAATCTCTTATATATTAAGTAATTTGGCCCAGCAGCTCATTTCTAAATATTATTCCTTTCCATATTTACAACTTCTCTGCCTTTGGCAAGTCTGATTCATTTGTCTTGCTCTCTTTCACATTGAAATGGTCAAAGAATTTATTTGAGCACCATTCCAGTGAAATGTGGGCCTTTTTCCTCCCTTAGTAGGTATATATTATAGAGGTTATAAGGTTTGTGTATCATGGAGCCAGTACAGAGATGTGCAATTTTGTCCTTTCATAACACTAGAGTCATTTTATGAAAATTGATCAGGATTGTTCAGAACAGAAAAAAGTAAATATAGTGCCACACACTCCACAAGTACCAAATTATGTCTTTTAAAAGAGATTATATCATCTACTGAGAATAGATTAACAAATGAAAAGTAGAATATTAATTAGTTGCTGCAATTGTTCAGAGGCAGTACAGGAAATTAATGTAACAGATATACAACCATGTAAAGTTATTACTTTTATGCAATGCTAGTAAATTGCATGGAAGTATCTTGAAGGTGCTAGGTGTATCTACTAGTGATAACATTAAAAATTATGGTAACAGTAGATAAGTGGCATTTTATTCTTGTTTCTTTTTATGTTATATTTTTTTTTTAAAAAATCATATAAGATTAAAAATAAGAAAGTGAAAAGGGTTAGCAGAATTAAGAAGCATTTCAGTAAGCTTCAAATGAAAGTTCTCCTATGCCCATCACTAGTCGCTGGGCATCCAAAAATGACCATGAAAAGTTGAATAGTATGGACTTCTAATGGACCCCAGCTTTATTTTTCCTCTTCAAATAGCTAGATATTTTAATTAGCACTAAGCCTGCTTTGGAAGGGTAGTGGAGGAGCAGTTTATAATCCTTGCAATCTTAGAAAGCAATAGAACAATTCAAGGAGAAGGAAGGTAGAAATGAATGTTATAGAAAACCAATAAGCCAAAGTGGTGAACAGAGAAAACAAATACATTACAGATTTTGACATAACAAAGTTTTTCCGGGAAATTCATGGAACCTATGAATAGCAACCCAATTACTGTGTGTCACTGAATCGTAAGACTTGCCACAACATCATATTGTAATGCAGTTCTGTGCATATCAAAGTCCAGCCAAAACAGGGATAAATCCTGGTAAAGATAGCCCTTAAAGCCAATTTTCACTTTAAAAGTTGCCTTTATATCAGCAAACCAAGGTAGAAGAAGGAATGCACAGGGCCTTACCTGTTGATATGGATGGCAAGTATGAACAAATCTATACATGGCTGTCATCAGGTGTGAAGGTCATGTTTGTACATTTTATAGTTTGTCCTTGTCTCTTTAAAATAGTTCCAACTGGGAACTTGTATGATTTTCATTATGTATAAAAGTGTGTGTGTGTGTGTGTGTGTGTACACACACACACACACACATACATACATCTTCTTGTGCCATATCCGTTATCGGACGTTGGCGATCATGTTGGCGATCCTGTTTTTATCAGCAACCACACGGAAAAGTGCTGCTGAGTTTTGTCCAAACCAGTCCCTTAGATTTTGAAGCAACGATGTTCTTCTTCTGCCTGGACATACATACATACATACATACATGCTCTTTGTATTCAGAATTTTTCAGATCTGTTATGTGGTTGAAAAGGTTGATGAGATGCAAGTGTATCATGGACAAATATATAAAGAGATATTCAACCTTCATCGTCTTCCTGATAAAAATCAGCATGCAGTATTTGCTTCTTCATTCATGTTGAAGGCCCAGCAGTATCATTAGACTCTTGACAGCAAGCGTCTGATTTGAGAAATGAAGGAATAGGAGAAATAAATTAATTGTCTCTACGCAATCTTCACATACTTTGGTTCTGCCAAACTTTTGAAGACAAAGGGCACTGTTGACAGGGTCTAGGCAGCCAAGGAACATGACAACATTCCTTCCAAAGTAATCCAAGAGACAGATCTGGATTATAAACTCAAAACCTGGAAGACCTTGGCCAAGATTCAGTTACAACTAGTATATCAATCCTTTTACTTAGGATAAAAAGCAGAGCATTCTTGGAGTCACACTCAATGTCTAGTGATGGTTTTGACCCTATGTGGCATTGTTGCAGCAGTACTGAAGTGGATTGCTATTGCCATCTTCTGGGATGATTTTTGAATTTTGGCTTTTTCAACATTCAAGTCTAGGTTGTAGCCCTAGTATTTGTGGACGCTCTCCCATCAAGGAACTGATTGACCAGGTACCTAGGAGCAGGGTAATTAACTGCTGAAAACATATGGTTTAAAGAGAGATAAGCCAATGAAGGTGTGAAATCAAAATCAGAATTATAGGTACCAGCACAGTGTGTGTGTTCCTTGACAATCCATCTGTTCAGTCTTACCTACATTGTCCAAAAAATAAAACCTGTGCAAGAGTCTAGTACTTTAGCCATGCAGATTTCATGAATGCATGATTTTACATAACAGTTTGCCTCAATATAAGGACATCATAAAATATACCAAATTAGTCATGTAGTATAGATGACTAATCTAGTTTGGTAATATATTGCAAGTAAGCCTACTGTGTGGTTTATTCAAAAAGCAAATGCCCAAGACTGTTATATTTCAGTTTTAAAAGTTTGTTGCAAATTTATTTAATGTAAAACCACAATTTTGTAATATTTATTAGTTTTAATATAAATTATAAATGAATTCAGTTCTTTTTAAATATAATTTATCCAAGGTTCTCTGTAAGTGAAAATGTATTGTGTTAATGAAATTTTGTCCAAACATAATACTCTTGCCAAAGATTATTCTGAATAAAGGGCTTATCTTTTGTTTATAACTGCTTCTTGTAAACTGAACTGCAGGAATGTCACTTATTTTAAAATCATATTAGTCTTTTATTATAAATGTAATTAGCCTTATCTACCTTTCTTGACATAGAATCCATGGAAGAAAATATTTGATATAATCCAATAAATGTGTTTTAGCTATGCTAAGAGCCTTATACAAAGTAAAACAATTTATGTTTATATACTGAGCTATATGCATGAATTTAAATATGCAAGCGTTCAATGAATTTCAGATGCCAAAGTGTCCTATCCAAAGATACTTCGGATACACTTCTTTTTGTTACTTGATGCAGATGGAGGTTTGTTTCCTCTTGCAATAGTCAAAAAATGTTTTGTGTTAGATGTGATGCCACACAGTAGTATTTAAAGCTTAATCTGTTCCAGGTTTCAGTAAGTTCATATATTTCCTAATGTAAATAAACATTTGTGCATACAGATATAGATGCACAATTTACAGTTTCTGTCACTGCATTTTGAGCGCCTGTTCAATCTCCCCCAGTACCAAACATACTCACAGACTCACTAATCACAAACTCAGGATAAGTTTATTTTCAACAAAAGCCAAACTTGCACCAATTATATGATTCTTGGTTTAATTATGAATTCAATTACCCAACTTTGTTGAAGCAATTTATAAAAAAGTACGACTGAGAATTATTTATTACAATAATTAACACCCCCCCCCAAAAAAAATTTGAGCAGAGCAGACTACTGAATAATAGTAGCACTTAGAATTTGAAAGGGAAAGGGTTCATAAGAGCCTGCAAAGCATGCATGTAGCCCTTATCCGCAAAATCTACTTCTTCAATAAATTTTGAATTGCATTGCAATGATAGAGGGCAACTACACAATCCTGGGAAAGACATAGCTGCTTTAAGAAGTTGCAGATGTGGGTACATAAGCATTCACACTTTTTTCTCCTTCATATCTGAAGCACTGTTGCAGCTCTACTTATGAATGTTCTTTGAACAGGAAAGATAAAAATCAGAACTCACTCTTATCAGGAATTTTGTCACAAATTCTGTTTGTAAATACAGCTTTATGCAACGTTACAGCAGCTAAGAACATTCAGTATTAAGATAGAGGCTGGTTTCATTTCCCTTCATTAGCCAAAACAAATCTTAAAAACATTGAGGAAAATCAAGTTACAATTGTAAACAGGTTGTGGTTGTAAATGGGCATGACTATAAGGGAATCAAGAAAATAATAAGGTAGGATGTAATTTACTTCTTTTCAAAACCACCAGTTAATCCTTCCTTGGTTTTTCTATCACTGTTAGTCTTCCTAGCTAATATATATTCAGGTATAATTTATACTGAACTATTATATCTCAATTAGTTTTACTAGAAATTAGGAAGAATGTACTATACAAAAAACGTTAGGTTCATTTCATAGGTTATGAACATGAAGTTGACATGGATAGCCCAAATTAGTCAGGGGGAGAATCTGAAACTAAAAAAAACGTAAAATATAATCTTAAAATGTTGGCATAACACTGACATTCCTATAAATATAAGAACTATATACTTAGAAATGTTCATTTTTTGAGATCATTAAACATAATGACTGCTTATGATTGTTTTATAGTTTCTTTTGTACTGCATTTTTTGAAAAAAGGTTTTGTATATAATGTTGTATCTAGAAAATTATATAATGTTCCTTTTCATGGACTCTTTTTTTAAAGAAAAGTAAATGCATACTAAAGCTCTCTAGTTTTTTGTTGAATATTTATTTGTACAACTAATATTCGTTTAAACTTTCTAACAAAATGCCATTCTGTGCCATTCTGCATTCATTTGAAGAAGAGAGAATGGTGTGGAAGTCAAGATATGTAATATGTCAATTGAAAAGGTTTTACAGTACGTTTCAGTATTTCAATAAGTGTTGAGAACACTTCTTAGAAAGCTTGGAAGAGTAAATCTCTGTTCCTGGTGATCGACTCAAATTGGATTTCGCATCATTGTCCTGGGACATGCATTCACTGTTACTTCTTTTCATCTGGAAGATCTTCCTATATACAATGATTCAAAATCGAGGTTTGGGGTGCTTCCAGATAAGGCTTTCCTTGTCTGATCTTTGCCCAGAATGGTATGGGTGGTCCAAGCAATATTTTCCATATATAATTATTCCATATTTCCTCACTTCTTCCATCTAATTCCTTTTCATAAAAACAATTCAGATTGAAAGTAGTAAAAATCATTAACAGTGGGGGACACTTGTCAGGGGAAAATAGTTTGTTATGAATAAAAGAGAATGAGACATCATCTAATCAAGTAAACATAATAGAGTTTTATGCAGTAGAAATAGGTGTCAAGTCCCATAATTATTATTATCAAATTTATTTGCCTGCTATCTCACCATGAACTACTCTAGGCAGCTCACCACCATAAAAAAACCCCCAAAGAAATAAAGAGAAAGTTTAAACAAGTGAAAGTAAAATAATAGAACAAGGAAACAAATAAGGAAAAAGAAAACAAAGAAAATACATCAATATGACTGTTTAAAAGGGGGGGTTATGTGGGGAGCAGAGAGGTGGAGTCTGCTGTCAATTTAGCAGCCACTTCCTAAGTTGAATTCACCCATTGGATCCTCGCGTCAATTTGCAGAGCCAATTACAGAAAGATAGGAGGTTGGGGACAGATCTTACCCTGGAGGGCTAAAGGGTAGACGCTGTGGCAGAAAAGGCAAGTAATTTTCCCATCTAGCAAGATAGAAATGAGCCAATCTATCTGGAGAACCACGTGCTGATAAATTTAACTAACTGTACCACCACCTTACTTGAAAATGCTATTGCTATAACCATGATGAACATGAACATGGCAATATATACAATAGAGTTCCTGGTATTTTCCTAAAAATGTATCACAATACAAGTACCAAACACACACACAACAGAAAGGCAGTGTTCAGGCTCTTTCAGAGTGCCATGATTTCACAGACAGATATGAATCCAATCTTTTGGGTTCATACCCATTCAGAGTTTACTGCCGTGTTTAGCCTTATTTTATAATTTTGCGGAATAGACAGAAGCTATTTCTCTTCCATATAACTTTCTTAAGTGAGTGCAATACATACAGGGTTTGTCTATACTGTATCATTGTGTTCTTGATCACCAGTTTGCTTTGATTTAGTCTGACTAACCTGTGTGTGTGTGTGTGTGTGTGTGTGTATGTGTGTGTGTGTGTGTATGAAACTGCTCCTACTACTTTAATGCATTCCTCTAGAAAGCCTGCAGCGCCTAACCTCAAGATGTTTTAAAAGTCTTTGAAAATTTGTCTTTACTCCCGAAGGTGGCTGTTGAGTCCCTGTCAGTTTTTCCTTAGTATGTTCTGTTTGTTGCTTCCAGACATGATCTTTTCCTCTTGTTTTATTGCTCTTATTTTTTTAAATTGTAAGGTGCCCAACAGCAGCAGCAGAAAAATATACTGAAATCAACTCCACTTACATGCAGTGCTCCCAAAAGAAGATCATACTGTCAAGCCGCCCTCTGCTGTGACATAGAATGGTATTATCTCTTTTAGAGTATCAGGTATAGCAAATCCTGAACTCAATGCAGGGACACCGGAGCTGGTTAACACTGCCAATAGCTCTTCACCCCACCTAGAAAAATAAGGCATCAAATCTATAGCTTTCTGCATTCAGAGCATATGATCTACTTTGCTCTATAGCTATTTTGTAAATAAGGGTTAGCAAAACATAGGAAACTGTCTTATACAAAAATCTGCCACTGAGTAGCCAAGCTCCTTGCACAAACCTCCTTGTAAAACCAGACAAGCTGGTTTGAATTGAGATTAGAACTGGATTTATTAAATGGGAAAGATGAGGATTATTGGTTTTTGATAAAGCAATTGTTAAACAGGATTGAAAATAGAATATGGGTGAAAATATCTTGCTGAAACATTTGATTTAACATCTATTTGCCCCTGCATGTTATATGTACACACACAAACATAAGATGTTAGAATTCAAATCTTAGATCTGGAAAAATATAACAATAGATATGCATAAGCAAGAAATGTTTACATATGCAGTACATGTAATGGACTACATATAGTTCAATAAAAAGATTTTGCAAAATTTGAATGGCTTCACATTTTAAACCGTAACTTCATGCCATTTACTTAAAATGGATTACAAAGGGGACTGTATCTCCTTAGCACTTGGCCACGTCTATGGAAGGGACAGAAGATCCAGGCAGTTTGCACAAATATCTCTAGATTGGCTCAAACCAAAATAAACAATTTAGAGCTGACAGTGCAATAATAATGTATTGAATGCCTGGGATAAATAAGGAAAATAAATATATCCAGCATTTTCCCCCATTGTTTTATTATTAAAGGTTTATTTTATGAAGAGGAAAGCACAAAGACATTTGCTCAGTGAAAAGATAATGATTAGATTGCAAGATTTATTATTAATAAAAAAAGAAAATATTTTGAGACTTCTACTTTACAATGACCTAATCTATGTGACTAGTTTCAATATTTTCTAATAAGTACAGAATTAAAAGAATTGGAGAAATAAGGGGGGGAACTTAACACGTGACTGAATTTAAAATCATATATGTAACTCAAGTATCTTCTGGGAATCTGGGTCTTATTTATAAATTGCTGAAGAAGTATGATCCAAAAACTGGATAAGTCAAAGATCATATGATTGTTGGATACAGAATTTAAATGCGATAATAATCATGCAATAATAGGAATTTCAGTTGAAGAAGATTGAATTCACACTGAATATTATTATACTGAGAAAAAATTGATGTAAGTTCTCTGATTTGTTACATCCAAAACATACAGTTTTAGCAATAACGTGGTTGAACTTATCTGCAACAGGAAAACTTCTCAAATTGCCTAACAACAAAGGAATACTGTTGCTACACTAACTTCATGGCTGACCCTGGATTGGGGTCCTGGCTGGAATGGATGGGATTTTGAAGCCCAAAGCATCTGGATGAAGAGCATCAGGTTGCCTACTCTGAACTAATTTGCCTCTTTTTATGGCTGAGCAGATGCAGTGCTCTTTAAAATAGATAAAAGTTAATGAAGAGAAAAGAAAATTAGCTATACTGATCTAAATGTTACCTGCCATGACGTAAGGCAGGATGTACAAAATAAAGCTAAGCAATAAAAGTTACTCATTTGGCTTATCTAGTGTTGTAACTTTCACCTAGTAATGCATTCCCGTGCCAATGCTTCAAAGTTGTGTGTATAGTCATATTGCACTGTCGGTAATATTAGTAGGTGACATATATATTTTGAGAATTTGGCAAATAGCAATACATGCTTGGCATGCATTTTGTATACCGGATGCTTATATTTGAGCTTCAATACGAAAGTTGGAATTGCTAAAACAGCAATAATTTCCATTTAAAAAGGTAGGGAGAATGGGACAGACGGATACCATTAATTTTAATGGATTAACCTGGATAAGTATGAATAATCATACAGTCATATCCTGTATAATGTATTGATAGAACTGAAGGTAACACAATCTCTGGGAATGGGCAAGGCTTGTACACAGAACGTTAACAAAGCAAAATTGTTTGTACTTCCTGAGACGGGGAGATGACTCATGACAGTGAAAACATACCAAGTCAGAATAAGAATTTGATCACATAACAGCATACAGCAGAACCAACCATGTATTCAGAATTAGGGTTTTTTTCCCCCCAGACTTTTAGTTCAGTAGTAACTGTGATTTCTTTACATATACTGCTGTTGTTTCAAATACCTGGGGAAATACGGATGCCTGTGGCTTCCTCCTTTGTTCTGAAGAATAAAGCAGCAGCCAGTACATAAATCTCAGCACATCTCAATTTATTACTGAGGATTTTATCATTTGAACTTGCATTTGTCTGTCTGTCTGTCTCTCATACATGAGCTCACAGTTCTGGATATATACAGTATATATATGATATTCCTGTCATTTCTAACTTGATGAGCTCCCTCTCCTGGATTTCAGCAGATACCACTTTATATAAAGACAGACTACTTTTCTTGCAAACCAGACTTGCTTTCACCAAGTTTAAAATCCCCTTCATTAAATCCTGTTCACTTTCTCCAGCAATGCAAGTGCTCTTCAACAAGTACATCTTACATATTCTTGTCAGATGAAGCAGCCTTAGTTAGGGGCATTGCTTCTTAAATTATTTATCCTTATATATAGTTTCTGGCTGAGCTGCCCAACAATGCCAGTGGGAGGAATTCTGTAAATTCCAATTCTTCAACATCTGGAACATGACCAGTTTCCCATTTGCGGGGAAGGGTATTCATTTTGATCTGAGCTGAATTTGGAATCTGGAGTCAAACGTTCTTTCTTCATCCACTGTATTCTAACAATCCTTTAGAGTCAAATTATAATAAATATTTACAAACTAAGATAAGTGTAGGTAAATATTATGGAGATCAATTTGAATTTAGCCTAAAGAGACTTAATTGAAATATTGGAAATCTGGTAAATAAGCAGCTAAAGTAGCATCAAAATGATATCGTGGAAATTATATCAGATAATTAGATCACGGCCTATTAGCTCAGAAGCTTATCACCATTGGATTGGCACTCACTGTGAAAGTCTGCACCAGTATTTTCCTTCTAGGAGAACAGGAATATAATAGCCACAGCATAATTTGCAGAGAAAATTCTTCATGCAGCTAAGAAGATGCCTGCAATTTTTTTAAAAAAAATATGCTTGGGGATCCTGTGTTAATACCTACTACATTTCTAATGTAGAATGAATTAGGATTACTCATACATCTTGGATGGTAACAATTGTTAGTACCTTGAGGTCCTATGATAGTATCGCACAGTGCTTTTTTCCTAAAAAAAAAAAAAAAGGTGCCGGAACTCACACACATCATACAACCCGCCTTGCCTACCCAACAAGGTTCCATCCAAAAAAGATGCCAGAACTCCATTCTATGAGAAAAGATAGCAGTGTTCCAATATCTTAGGGGCTGCCACAAAGAAGAGGGAGTCAAGCTATTTTCCAAGGCGCCTGAAGGCAGGACAAAAAGCAAAGGATGGAAACTGATCAAGGAGAGAAGCAACCTAGAACTAAGGAGAAACATCCTGACAGAACAATTAACCAGTGGAACAACCTGCCTCCAGAAGTGGTGAAGTCTCCAACACTGGAAGTTTTTAAGAAGAGACTGGATAGCCATTTGTCTGAAATGATATAGGGTTTCCTGCCTAAGCAGGGGGTTGGACTAGATGACCTCCAAGGTCCCTTCCAACTTTATTATTATTATTATTATTATTATTATTATTATTATTATTATTATTATTATTATTATTATTATTATTATTATTATTATTATTATTATTATTATTATTATTATTCTGAAATAACTATTGAATAGACCAACAGTATGTAGCTAACCCCCATAATATCTGGTTTATACTTCGAGACTACAAGGTTTTTGAAGTTCCTTGCCTAGCCTATGAGTCCTAGGGTTCCCTTGTGTTCTTAAGTCCAAGGGAGACCTCAAGGGAGCCCCAGGGCTGCGAGCTAGACCAGTTCTGGTTCAACCTCACCAACTTGAATTTGTATGCTGGCTGCAGAATTCTGAGAGTTGAAGTCCACACAACTTCAACTTGCTAGGGTTGACAAGCAGTGTGCTAGACTATGAAATTCAGAAAACCAGAAAGACTCCAATGGCACCATTATTGTCCTGATTCTGTATACTGCTGATACTGATGGTACATGTGTGGGTCCACAGTCCCCAAGAATTAAGCTCAACTTAAGAAAACAACCTTTGCCTTGTGTTCTAGCTGAGAATACTAGAAGCTCCCAAAGGGTGCCATTTTGTACCCAATACTACCGTCATCATTTCCTGCTCAAAACTCACCTGGAAACATCTGTCGAGCTCCAGTAAAGACAGAGCTGAATCTTTAAGTAAAAATCAATGCAAAATAAGAAGTAAGTAAGACAAACAGTGACTTCTTCAATGATTCATCATAGTAACTGATGAATTTATGTGGACTCTTAAATAAAACAGAAATATTTTAGATCAGCAGGCAGGTGACATCAGTCCTTTTTAAAACATGCTAATGCTAATATATAGCTATTAAAAGCAACCAATTTATCTCCGCTGTTCTGTACGTCTGCAACGCCTTCAACGCCTACAGAATCAAACAGTGCGCAGATTTAACAGGTTGGTGGTAAAAGATGGGCAGCACCACACCTTCCAAAGCGACCCCTTCAGAAAGTTGCGGAGCAGAGGAGCATCCTCCGGGCAGCCTCTTCCTTTTGTGACATCTGGAATCGGCAAAGTCGGGGAAACAGGAAGCAAGTCTCAAGGTTTTGCTTTTGCTTTTTAAAAATCCAGATTCTTAAACGAGCAATTCTGGTCAGAATCACGCAAAAGGTTAGCTGGAACACTTTAAGAAAACTCAAAAAAGATCTCTATGTCATTAAAGATTGAACCGGATGCATTGTGGAAATAGAAATCTGCAGGCTAGTTGGCTGGAGGGAAAGACGTGTTTCGCCTGAAGAAGTAGACGTGCAGACGTTTTTCAAGATCTTGAAGTTTTCGTTTTAGGATTCTATTTAGCCAGGAGTTGTGATAACCAAAGTTGTATACTTCGGAAAAGAGGAAATCGGCATTAAAGAGAGGAAGAATGGTTGTTTGTTTTTTTTAACTATGCCTGAAGTTTGACTCTCAGCAAAACCTTTGAACCTTCCCTGTATTCTTTCTAGGTTTCTGGAAATGGATCCCTTTTTGGATTTGCTGAATTCACTTTCAAGGGCCTTGTCGCCCGCGGAGCTTAAAGATCTAAAATTTCTTTGCCGGAGCCATAATGGGAAAAAAAACATGAGGGTGTGAGCAGTGTAAATTCTTCGTGATTCTCCTGGAACAGGAAAAAATTGCGTCCAACTATGTAGGGGTTTGAGACAGCTGCTCAAAACTCTGAAAAGAGAAGATCTACTAACCCAACTGGAACAGTATGTCAAAACAGAAGATGGTGATCCAGGTTGTAAGCGAGATGATGAACAGAAATATAGGTTGCTCTTTTTTCTTTTTGATCTGAAAAAAAGGTGCTTTGGTCCTTGAGGGACAGGACTGCAATCCTCTACACACTAGTTTGCAATGCATCCCACTGGTTATGAGGGGATTTGCTTTTTGGTAAATATTCAGGCCATTAAGGTTGATCTATAGGTGCTATAAGACAGTTTGGGGTTATTTTTGTGAAATAATTAGAGTTATAGGAATACTCCATGGAAGTCCAAGGTGACTTGTTGAAAAGGCAAGTTGCTTCTATCCAGGCAAGCTGCTCCAGATTAACTGTTGGTTCTTGGCATCTCATGTAACTGGAAACTTTGGAAGCAACAGCTTTCAGCTTTCGGAGGGAGCAACTACCGGTATATGGGAATCCCTTGACTTAATGCTGGCCATGTAGTGACCATTGAGAATTATGATGGATCTCCCTGGGAGCACTTACGACTCGAGTTAGAACTTCTGATGGTCACTGCCCTCCTGCAGTCATGTGATCACACCAGGTGCTCATCAACCAGGCTGGATTGTCCTATGTTCATATTACCACATTTTACGATAGTTTTACTGAAAAACGGCATTTTCTTCCAGTTTTTGGCAAAACCGTGCCCATTGCAAACTATTGCTTTCCTTAACAACACATCTGGGCTGCAGAAATGAATGATCATTAGATGGCAGCAAAGTGCAATGAAACATTTAATATTATGCTTTCACATAATAGTTTACAAAATTTTTGTAGCCAAATTTGCAAAGTTCTGCTTCAATTATAAGATTTTCCTAATTTTGCTTGCCTTTACGTTTGCTGTTTCTATATAGACATAGACAGTTTATTCATGAGCCTATTAAGATGAACACAAGGAATGTGCCTGTATCTGATAACCCTGTCCATGGATACTGATGTAGCCATGGGCTGTATTTTCCAGTAAATCGGCATACAATGGCCTGTAACAGCTTAAATTTCAATTGTGAAAAGTAATAATAAAAAGAAACAATACTGACTCCTTTCACGCTACGGTAGGATATGCTAATAGTTAACAGTGGGACATGGTCTTAAGCTGTTTCCTCATGAAAACATAAGTCATTTAGGTAAGATGGACAGTGTAGAAATCTGATGAATCAATACAAATAAACCTAGAAAGCAACTTTGCTCCACTAAATTGATGTACCAGAATTTGCATAATCCCAAATTGGTTAGAGTTGGGCTTCCAAGTAGAGTGAAATGGGTAAAAATCTTGAAGTGGTTGTGTTATTCTTTCAATTATCCAAAGAATCCTGTAAAATATCAAACAAATGGCCAACGTTTTTGGCCTTACCCACTTTGGATCACACTGGAGCAACAAAAAGAATCTGTGGGAAGAAAGCAATGAGGGATGAGATATTAAGAAGAGTTAGAGCTGATTTGGACGAGGGGATAGATGGGGAACTCATCAAATTTGCAGACGACACCAAGCTGGCAGGAATAGCCAACACTCCAGAAGATAGGCTTAGGATACAGGAGGATCTGGACAGACTTGAACACTGGGCGCTATCTAACAAAATGAAATACAATGGTGAAAAAAGTAAGATTCTACATTTAGGCAAGAAAAACCAAATGTACAGGTATAGTATAGGGGGTACCTTGCTCAATAGTAGTAACTGTGAGAGGGATCTCAGAGTCCTAGTGGACAATCATTTAAATATGAGCCAGCAGTGTGCTGCAACTACCCCAAAAGCCAACAAAGTGCTAGGCTAGATTAACAGAGGGATAGAATCAAGATCACGTGAAGTATTAATACCACTTTACAATGCCTTGGTAAGGCCACACTTGGAATACTGCATCCAGTTTTGGTCACCACGATGTAAAAAGATGTTGAGACTCTAGAAAGAGTACAGAGAAGAGCAACAAAGATGATTAGGGGACTGGAGGCTAAAACATATAAGGAACGGTTGCTGGAATTGGGTATGTCTAGTTTAATGAAGAGAAGGACGACAGGGGACATGATAGCAGTGTTCCAGTATCTCAGCAGCTGCCACAAAGAAGAGGGAGTCAAGCTATTTTCCAAAGCACCTGAAGGCAAGACAAGAAGCAACGGATGGAAACTAACCAAAGAGAGAAGCAACCTAGAACTAAGTTGAAACTTCCTGACAGTTAGAACAATTAACCAGAGGAACAACCTGCCTCCAGAAGTGGTGAATGCTCCAACACTGGAAGTTTTTAAGAAGAAACTGGACAGCCATTTGTCCAAAATGGTATAGGGTTACCTGCCTGAGCAGGGGGTTGGACTTGATGACCTCCATGGTCCCTTCCAACTTTTTTATTATTATTATTATTATTATTATTATTATTATTATTATTATTATTATTATTATTATTATTATTATTATTATTATTATTACTACTACTACTACTACTACTACTACTACAATATAAAGATAAAGAAATAGTAGTGTTGAAACAGATTCCCAAGAGAATAAGGGATACTCAAAGACAATATCATTTCTTAACTACAAAACTGATTGCAAAAGGAGTAAATTTTAGATGGCTGATGCCAGAAGGGATTTTAATCAATTGGAATAACACAAGATATCGTTTGGATTCAATGTGAAAGGCAGAGAATTTTGATGAAAGATATAGAGCATTTTTGGGAGAAAGAACACAATATCAACAAGAGGATGGAAAAAGCCAGAAACAGACAGAACAAACAATAGAGGAAACATTTTAAACAGGTGGAAGTGGAAAAAGAGAAGATGAATCAAGAAGATGAGGGAATAGTAAGAGAGCAGAGGATTACGAGATCAACAAGACCTAAATATAAGTAAACCAAAATGGAGAAGGAAAATGGATTTTTTTCAGTGAATATAAATGGATTGAATTCCCCATCAAAAAGGAAAAGAATTTTCAAAACAACTACAGAAATTAAACATTGATGTAATTTGTTTGCAAGAGACACACATAAAAAAACAACATCATAAATTTTTGGAAAATCCAAAACTTGGAAAACTTTATTATACGTCAGCTCAACAACAACAAAAAAAAGAGTAGTTATATATGTCAAAGAGACCATAGATTCCAAAACGATTTATGCAGAGGAAAAAGGAAGAATATTAATGGTAGAAATATTTTTAAATCAAAAACAGATACTTTTGATAGCAATATATGCACTAAATATAAACAAGAAGAATTTTATCAAAAATCTTCACAGAAAAATAGTAGAAAGGGAATATCAAAATATATGCTTAATTGGGGATTTCAATGCAATAGTAGACGGGACATTAGACTATAAAAGCAGTAAATCAGGGAAATAGGGAAGAAAAAGATTACCTAAGACTTTTTTTCAATATGATAGAGGAAATTGGTATATAAGATATCTGGAGAGAAATGAACCCAGGAAAATCACAGTACACATTTTATTCTAATAGTCATAAATCTTGGTCCAGAATTGATATGATTTGGATGATGCCTGAATTAAGGGTTAATATGCAGGAAATTGAAATAGAATTAGGTACTTGGGCAGATCGTAACCCCTTAAAAATAGTGTGGAAAGGAATGCCGAAAAATTAAGATGGACTTTGAATCAATCTATATAAACAAAAGAAATGGAATTTTTCTTCAAAGAAAATAAAAAAGAAGATACAATATTACAAAATGTATGGGATACAGCCAAAGCATATTTTCAAGGCGTAGTGATAACATACACGGCAAAAAAAAAGAGAGACAACAATGTCAGCTGTTAAGAGAACAATTTTAAAAATTAGAACTTGAACTACAAATAAAACAAAATAAAATATTGAAAAGACAAATGGAAATAATAAAACATAAATTAAATTTAATAGAATCAGAAAAATTGTCACAACAAATTAAAAGGGCAAAGCAAAGACTATGTTAAATGAAAAAATAACAATGATGGAATTGACAGAGGCTATAAAGACAAAAAAATGTTTACAAGATATATTAAGTTCACCATTGAAAAATGTATGTAATGAACTTTTATTGGAGGCAAAACTCCCAAATACATGGACAGAAGCTAATGTTACTTTGATATTAAAAGAGGACTCAGTTCTGACCCAAATCAAAAACTATAGACCGATATCACTACTGAATGTGGACTATAAAATCTTCACTTCAATAATAGCTGAGAGACTGAAAAGATTTTTGACTGAATTTATACATCCAGATCAAAATGGATTTTTGCCAAAGAGACAAATAAAAATTATTTGAGGGTAATACTAGATATATTGGAATATTATAAACTTCATCCAGGGAAACAACTGGCACTAGTATTTTTAGATGCCCAAAAGGCATTTGATAATGTTTCTTGGCAATTTATGATTCAACAACTAAAAACAATGGACTTTGGCCAAAACTTTATAACTACGATTCAAACAATATATCAGAAACAAACAGCAAAATTAATTGTAAATGGGGATTTACACAGAGAATTTTGATATACGAAAAGGCACAAGACAAGGATGTCCATTATCCCCATTGCTATTTATCTTAACTTTGGAAGTTTTAAATAGAAACATTAGGCAAGATCCAAAAATTAAAGGACTGAAAATAAAAGGTGAAACCTACAAATTGCAAGCATTTGCAGATGACTTGGTATTCATTCTAGAGGAACCTTTAGAGACGATTCCTAAACTGTTGGAAAAGATAGAACAATTTGGAGAGATAACAGGATGAAAGATAAATAGAGAAAAAACTAAAGTGATAGTTAAATTTTTTACAGATAAACAAAAAAAGCAATTATCAGAAAAAATAGAATTGCAAATAGTCAAAAAGGTCAAATATTTGGGAATATATTTGACAGCAAGATGTTCAACAATAAAAGAAGATAATTACATTAAATTGTTAAACCAAATAAAGGTTGATTTGGAAAAATGGAAGAATCTTCAACTGTTGCTATTAGGAAGAATTGCTACAGTGAAAATGAATATATTACCAAAAATATTATTTTTATTTCAAACGATACCTATAAACCTGGAGAAAAAATTCTTTGAAGATTTAAACTCTATAATTCAAAAATTTATCTGGCAAGGAAAGAAAGCTAAATGTTACAAGAAGCCAAGGGAAATGGAGGCTTGCCAGATTGGGTTTTATATTATTAAGCATCAGTGTTAACATGGATAAAAGAATGGATAACTCTTAGAAATAAAAGATTGCTGTATCTGCAGGGACATGACCTGCAGGGACATGATCTCATGCTCATGTTGTCTTGACTATTTTGACCTTCTCTCACCAGGGACATCCCTGATTGGACTTGGTAATACAAAGCCAGCCCCTTGGAATTGTGCTTCCACAGCCAAATATCTCCACTGAAAATGTTAAAACAAACTAAGTTAAGGAGCCTCAGGCAATGTGTGTTTCTTCTGCAAAAGCCACAACCCTCCATGCTAGCACAGACAAGTATAGCCCTTGCCAACTGCTTTGTATTTTTTTTTTTTAAAAGAGCAACGGAGAATCTTGGAAATTTAGAAATACAGGATAAGCCAGGTAAGAATGTTTTTTAAAAAACTAATAAAAGACTCCTTGAATATATGATGTAATACCATTGAGAAAACTTTTAAAAAAATAAACAATTCAATATTTTTACCCAAAAGTCACTTGAACAAACAAAAGTAAACTACTAGGATCTACTTAGTATAACTAAAGAAATTAAAATATATTTGTATAAAGAAATTATGGGCTAGAAGGGTCTACAAGGCTGTTCTATTAATTTTTCAGCTGTACTTTCAAGTACTAAAGTCTTAAAAATTACTTCAGCAAGGTCCTATTCCCCATCTGCAGGAAAAGAGAGCTACTTCTACACTCCTACATAGATGGGGACATGATTTAGAATTAACCCATTTCCAACCTGCCAACGCTGAGACATGCCCAAGAGTAACTGTAGTGCAAGAGATCTGGGGGCTCCATGTTGGGAAAACTAGGTGCTGGCTTTAGGTCTGTTAGATTAAAGTCTTCATCCTGGTTCATCCAAGCCGGGGATAAATAAGCAACATGGCGACTGCTTTGGGAAGAAGGTTACAGTTTATTGAAGAGGCAGAAAGATGATTCTTGCAGG
>NW_015386322.1:0-1387 GCF_001527695.2 Protobothrops mucrosquamatus | reverse complement strand
ACATTTATGGGATACAGACGGATGTTGGCTTGCTGTTGGGGGCGGGGGGAAGGGGTGTGGCACTGCTATATACAGCACTGGGAGCAAACCACTCCCAGTGCTGACTTTGTTTTGGCCGGGAAATAAATAACCGTGCTTTCACCACGTTCCTGCATTCCTGTCTTTGTCTCTTCGGGACGCCCACGGACGGAAGGTGTCATTAAGTCAGCACTCCTTTTTTCCAACTGCCAAGCTATCCTCCTTGTCTCGAGGGGATGGCGGAAGGCAAGCAAGACGGTCCCCAGGGAATGGAGGAGGAGGTTCTACCTGGAGCTGGAGACCCGATGCCTGCAGCTGAGAGCCTGGAGGCGCAGCCGGTGGTTCGGCCCAAGGTGACCCGGGCCACGCTCCCTGTACCCTCCCAGGAGGGCGCGGCTTCAGGGACCACGGGGGAGTGGTGGCAGAGCCCTGCATTGGCAAATGTGGTGCCAGAACGGGCACGAACCCCTAAACCCAGGTCATCTCTCCTGGAGTGGAGAGAGAGATGGGTCTCGGGGGACGAGGAAGGGGACTGGAGCTATTCCACCACGCCTGGGGAATATACGATGGACGTGCTCCGTGAACGGTTCGGTGAGGCTGGCTACCAGGGTCCATCGTCGTGGCAACGGGTGGTCGGGTCATCGGAACGGACAGAGTCAACTCGTTTCCGGCTGAGCAGCCCGCGGCTGTGGCTGCCGCCGGCTGCAACCGTTCCAGCACTCGAGGGCCCGGCTCAGCAACCCCACGCGGCATGGCCAGGTGGGTCAGGGGATAGAGACGCGTGGGAGGCGCCATCAAGGAGAACACCAGGGTCCCAAGGACCGGGGCCCGGGACCCAGCCCCGGTCTACCCCTGCTATGGGCCCGCAGGGTGTGGTCCAGCCAGCGGGCCCCTGGGGTCCAGGGGTTGCCTAGGGGCCACCGCCTATCCCTATAACTTTCGATGGCAACCCTGACCAGCTGGCTATGTTTATGAGCCATGTCATAAGTCATCTGGACCGGTACGCTCACCTGTACCCGTCCCAATGGGCAATGGTGGTAGCCATCACCGCAGGGCTGCAAGGAGAAGCGGCAGCGTGGGCCGCTGACCTATACAGCGACCATGCCCAGGAGCTGGGCCACGCAGGGTTGTTTCTCGAAGCCCTACATGGCCGTTTTGAGGACACGGCCTGTCTGCAGCGGGCTGAAGCGGAAATCTTGGCACTCAAGCAGCGGGGCCGGTCCGCAGCAGACTATGTTCGGGACTTCCGACGGTTGGCGGGCCGGTTAAGCTCTCTATGGCCGGAGCGGTTGTTGGTACACCATTTCCGGGCAGGCCTGGATCATGACCTACGCCAGGCCTGCGTGTACCGGGGTGTGCCCAACCGACT
>NW_015386321.1:795678-873774 GCF_001527695.2 Protobothrops mucrosquamatus | reverse complement strand
CTCCACAACACCAACAACCCTGTGAGGGAAAATGTGCTGAGACAGAAAGTGACTGGCCCAAAATAACCCCAAGAAATACTTGAGTTACACAATTACTTCTATTCAAAGGGGAACAGGCAAATTGGAAGGTGCGCATGTCCATGCACATCACACCAATCAGCACTTGCTTAAACCAAACTACAATCTTCCTTCCCCTTTGAAGCTACATAGCCCTAATAGAAACCACCTTCATGAGAGAGTTTGAAAGGCTTGCACAAGCAATTGCCTTTCTTGATGGTTTATCCACTGCAGCAAAGCCCCCATATCAAGTGTGGGCTTTGCCAATGCTAAAGATGCATGCCTTAATCCCAATACCAGCCTTGAAGATTTTTTCCAGTTCTAGAAGACTCCAAAGGCATCAATTTTACCGAAAGGTCAAAGTGCATAAGCTGGACCTCTTAGATAATATACATCAAAGAACTAATACTTTACCCCAGGTCTTCATATTTCTGGAAGAAAATCTAGTAGCCACACAGGAGATCAGTCTCTTCACGCCAAATATTTAATTAATCAAGTGAAATTCCATTTCATGGATGCTTGCATTACTGCTATGATAAGTGTTAAACTGATGACCAATACATTATCCCATGCTGCCTAAGACAAAGCAATCATTTGTCTCCATTGCAGTCAAGCATACTGAGTAGCTAAGAATGATTTCTGCATAGTCTTGTAACATTTGATGCATTACTCTTTCCACACCCAGCCCAAATAATTTATGACCACAGGATCCATTCTTTATCCAAAAAAACCAGAAAAGTTTGTATTTGATCCAACATAACAGAATAACAGAGCTGAAAGGGATCTTAGAGGTATTCTAGTCCAACCCTCAGCTCAAGCAGGAGACCCTGTTCCATTTCAGACAAATAGTTGTCAAATCTCTTCTTAAAACCCCCTCCAGTGTTAGAACACTCACAGCATCTGGAGGCAAGTTGTTCCACTGATAATTGTTCTAACTGTCATCACTGAAATATTATCACTGAAATATGGTGCCTCAAAACATAAAATGTTCACTTTTTTATTTGCATTCTATTTCCAGTATTGAGGCAAAAGACTCCTATTATTGAAAGTTGGCTGAGGAATGCTTCACCAAGGTGTCTCTATCTTTCTCTATTAAAAAAAGAGAGAGAAACAACTTTCTGACATACCTGAATCTAAGATTTTTTTTAAAAGCTGCACTTGATTCCCATTTAAATTACTGGCATTGAGTTAAGAACTTCTTGGCAGTCCTTCCTCATTGATTTGCTAGGATCTACTTTCAATTAACACAGTGTAGACTGAGGTCCATGTCTTTTCTATACACTATGCGTAATATATTTGGGGTCGGGGGTTCATGTACACTTGAAATCCATTTGAATAACACTGTTTAAAATAGTTGTTGTGACCTTAGTCCAGAAACTGTAGAGCTAAGATGCATGCATTTATTTACTTCTAATCCATAAAGTGGCTGAAATTGTTAAATTAATCTGTCAAAACATTTTGAACACTTCTACAATGTTATATAAATGCTGAAAATTCATATGGCTAGAAATATAATTTTATGAGTGGGATATGGAGTTTGTTTCATCTGATTGGATAATCATTTGTTGTTGTTCTTTGATTTTTATTTGGTGTATGCTGCCTGGAGGGGCAATTATGCACCTTTGGCAGCTATAATTTTTTTCTAAATAAGTACTCTTCCAAGTGAATAATTATTCAAAAATCCATGACAATACAGTATGTAATAAGGATCAGTTCAATATTCCAGATCAATTCTAAGCCATTTAGTCAATCAGTATAAATTCATCCAATAGTTTCTTGCAAGTAAAGTTGAGGAGCAGATCCCATTTATGGAAGACAGGTTAGTGGGGCCATAGAATTAACTGTCTCTGCCTGTGTAAAACTCTGTACATACTTCACACATTTCCTGGGTGGCCAACAAAAATGCCCATGCTTCATTCTGGTTGAATTAAGAGAGATTGGCCACCACCACTACCCATAAAATCTGAGATGAAAAGAGATGGCACTTCTGTACATGTCAATTATAGGTAGTCTACAACTTCTGAATCAGAACTGGGACCAGAATGTTGGTTGCTACACAAGTCATCATGTGACTAGAGTCTAGACCCAATTTTATGACAATTTTGTTCATGTTTGTTAACTGTACCACTATGGTTCTTAAGTGAATAATGTGGTCATTAAGCAAATGACATGATTGTTAAGTGAATACGGCTTCCCCATTGTCTTTGTTTTCAGAAGTCAACTTGGAAGGTCGCATATCATGACCACTGGGATGGTGCAATGGTAATAAGTCCCTTTTTTCAGTGTTATCATAACTTTGAACCATAGTTAAATCAATGTTCATAACTCAAGGATTACCTGTGCCAGCAATGTCAGAGCTGGAGTAGGTCTAATTACTGAACTTTAGGGACAGTGCAAGCATCAGCAGATGATACATCAGTGATGATCATTTTGAAAGAACAAATGTGTCTTCATGACTCTTTCACATACGTATGTATATTCCTGATTTGGTGGTCCCACTGTAAAATGATGACTTAGATTTGACACTTGTACAGTTCATATTACTAAACCTAAATTTTATTACTAAGGTAACTCAAGTTTTTCTTAATGAATGCTTTCACCGATCGCCTTCAAATTTTTTGGCTTCTGAAACTTAGGAGATTGTATTATGTTGTAGCTCATTTTGTGATTGCTGAAGCAGAAATTTTATACCTGGTGTATCGCTATGTGAGGGATTGGGAAAAGCAACTGCAGTCAAGCAGAAATGCTTCTCCTCCCAATCCCCAAAGCTCAGCACAGCTTATGTTGTTTCTCAAAGGGTCGCAAAAGTTCACAGTCTGAGAAGCCTAAGAGATAGTTTCATGCATGCATTCATTTACTCCCAAATATCCATTCTAGGCATTCCAGCTAATTGAGCCGAACTGGCATTTTAATGGACGTGGTGATGTCCAGAGGCAACTGTATCCCATCCAGACCCTTAGCTTACAAAAGCAAGTGCTAAGGCAGAGTGTATGGGGGGGGGTGTAGGAGAAAAGGAGACAACAAACATTATATAAGTAAAGAAGTGGGAGATGATGTCTGGAGATTGACAGCTATTACAGGCCGGCCAGATAACTATCAAAGCTGATTTAGAGTGGCCTGCAACTGCCCATAGACATCACCGCACATGTATGTTGTGAAGGGGTTGATGGGTAAGCAGAGGTTGCAGAGGGCTGCAGATGGGCCAACACCTCCCAAATCCCAACTGCACATTGTGTGGAGGTGCATGCCCTACATGCTGATTGGTTGATCTGACTTCCTGTTTTGTGCTGAGTATAACGGCCGAAACAGCCTTATCCCAGCCAGTGTAAGCAGTCTGGAAAAAGGCAAAGGTTTTATGCTACTTTTTAAGTCTTTGAGACTTTTTTTGAACTGAGTATTAAAGTGTAAGTAATTAAAGACATATAGGTAGTCCTCGACTTATAACAGTTCATTCAGTAACCGTTAAAAGTTACAACAGCACTAAAAATGTAACTTATGACCATTTTTCACAGTTACGACCTTTGCAGCATGCCCATGGTCATGTGATCAAAATTCAGATGCTTGGCAACTGGTTCATACTTATGACCGTTGCTGTGTCCCAAGATCATGTTGATCCCCTTTTGTAATCTTTTCACAAGCAAAGTCAATGGGGAAGCCAGATTCACTTAACAACCGTGTGACTCAACTGCAATGATTCATTTACAACTGGGGCAAAACTTACTTAACAAATGTCTCACTTAGCAAGAGATGTTTGGGCTCAATTGTGGTCATAAGTCAAGGACTACCTGTATTTACATGGCAGCATCAACTTGCAAAGCCTAATATAGGAGGGTGCAGCTGATCCAGGGCAATAGCCTGTTACTGGGAAAGGTATGTGCTGCATTTGCTTTCCTACACACCAGTACATCCTTGAAAAATACCAGGGTGTGCTTCAGTGGCTCAGAATCAAGATCATGTGAAGTGTCAGTACCACTTTATAATGCCTTGATAAGACCACACTTGGAATACTGCACCCAGCTTTGGTTGCCACAATTTTGTGGGTGCTCCAACACTGGAGGATTTTAAGGAGAGATTGGGCAACCCTTTGTCTGAAATGATATAAAGTTTCTTGCCTGAGCAGCGGGTTGGACTAGAAAACTTCCCTTCCAATTCTGTTATTCTGTTATTCAGTTGTCACCGGCAGATACAACACCAGCTTGAATGCCTGTGAGTAAAATTCTGAGTGAATGTATGAATGCACAAGGGCAACAGGGGGGGGGGGGAGGCAGCTTTTCTGCCTGGCTGCAAAGTATCCAGTGCACAGGCAGCAATCCAAACTTCATTCCCTCAGACTCTAACTCAGTGATGGCGAACCTTTTAGAGACCGAGTGCCCAAACTGCAACCCAAAACCCACTTATGTATTGTAGGGTGCCAGGTAGCCGTGGCCCATTGGGTGGGTGTGGCCAATTGAGCGGGCATGGCCCTTTGGGTGGGCATGGCTTTGGTGATAATGGCAGACTGGGCAGGACTAAAAAGTTCAATCAATCAATTCCAACTTTGCGAGATTTTTTTTTCCCGTGAGAAGTTGAAATTGATTGATTGATTGAACCTTTTTTTTTGCACGTGGCGGTGGAGGCCTAAAGTGAAAAGATTTTATAAAACCCAGCTGAAGGCCTAGGACTGGGGCAATGGTGTGCGTTCCCAGAGGGGGCTCTGCGTGCCACCTGTGGCACACGTGCCATAGGTTCGCCACCACGGCTCTAACTAATAAAAACATTTTTATATTTCATATGGTGATTTTTACCCATATGCATCACTGTATACTTTCCCACATAATGTTGACCCCAAATGAAGATGGACTCCTTGTACTATTGAGTCAACCTCTGACTCAATAATATATTGTGATAGAAATTCTGGGAAATATTCTATTAAAAGCTGAATATTCTGGAGGGTCTTCAGTGGTTGATATCATCTTATTTGTGTTGGCTGATTTCTCATTGTGTGATTTTCTTTTACGCTTTTATGTGCGATGAACAACATGATATTGATTGCTAAATTAAATTATGTTATTATGTTACGGGGCTGGTATTGTTTGTTCTTTCTATGGATATTGTAATATTACACTGTTGATCTTTAAAATTGTAAGTCTGTGTAGAATTGATACCATATAAAATAAATAATCTTTGAGCCTGTGATTCTCTTCCCAGTACCACAACTTAGGCATTTTCTTTGGCTACAAACTGCCAGATTAAACTATAAATAAAGATTAATATAATCCCATAAACATTAGTTACAGAGGGATAGTTTGTATCCTATCCTGCATCCTGAAAACCGATCTTCAGTTATTGCATCTCCTGCAACCATGTCCTTATCCATAATCTGCTATTTGCCCTTTTCCATTTCGTTTCCCTCAACTAATCAATATTATAGATAAAGAATCCTTTGCCATATATTTGGTTTTCACTGGGTTTCTTTTACCAGGCAAGAACTGATTAACCACTCTAGGCTATATATTGGCGTGTTATGTCACCTTCTCCTTCTACCAAAAGAGCTTAGGCAGTAATTCAACAGAGCAGATGTAACGAACTGCTAATTAGTTTTAGCAAATAACACAAAGACATTTTCTAGGGGGCTGGGAAAGCTCCCTTAGCATACAAATGTACTTTGAAAAGTACATTTAAAAAGGAGAGTGAGAAAGTAAGTATTTATCTACTTGGAAAAACCCATTACATGATTTATCATTGTATTTGATGAAAATGCAACATGGAAACCCTAAAGCAGAATCGAAGCAATGCCTATGAGTTCATGCTAATAGTAAAATATTTAACACTTAAAGTTACTGGGACAGCAAACGGTGTTCTCTGATTATGGTAATGCAATAGATCACTGTTTGGGCAATCATCCCAGAAGGAACCCTTTTCTATGCTTATATCAAAGATATATCACCACTGAAAGTTTGTTGCTGAATGCACCCTGAGCAAATGGAAGGACTCCCTTGTGATACATCTACCTGGATTGAACAAAGAAATACTCAAGCCTCTACTACTTTTCCCTTTGATTGCACCTAGCATTTGTTTGTTTGTTTAAATTATTTGCTGCCTCTCTTGCTACTCTAAGTGGCTTACAATAATAAAAAGGAAGAAAAATGAGTGTAAAAAGAAAACAGAAAAATAAAATAAACAATGAAAAAGGAAAACAATGACAAAGGAAAAATACATTGATATGGTGACCCCAAAAGAAGGATGGGTGGTGAGCAGAGAGGAAGGTGTGGGAGGGAGGTGGAGTCTGCCATCAATCTAGCAGCCACCTCTAGTAGGGAACTCCCCCATATGGTCCCCAGGCCAATCAACAGAGCCAGGTTCTCAGGCTCTTTCAGAAATATGAGCATCATATGATTATTCCCAGACAATTGTATGTTGCCTTATTCCAGTTGTTTGGCACCCAAGAAGCATAGGAGAATGAAAATATGCTGCATAGGAAGAAAATCCTTCACCCTGAGTGAGAGTGAACTACTCCAGAAAGTCATAGGACTTCGAAGAGATGGTAAGATTCATAAAACTACAACTTGATGATGATGATGATGATGAACTAAGGTCACTGTCAAACACAAGGCCTGGGGGGCAGATGCGGCCCGCAAAGTGGTTTCATGCGGCCCGCGAAGCCATCCTGGAAACAGGGAAGGAATGGCCCCCTCTGCCTTGGCCCTGGCCCAGGCCAGCTGGGAGTCAATGTACAATTTTGTGGTGGCCATTTATGCTGAAACACATTCAGTCTTAGCTCCATAAGCCCCCCACCGGCATGGCCTGAGAGGAATAGTGAGGCTTCTCCAGTGGACCATGCCTTGGCACTTGCCCTGGTCCCATCCCCTTCTGCCAGAGACCCTCAGATCTGTCCCACTCCTGCCCAGGCCCCCACAGGCACCCTTGACGTGAACGATGTAGAGCTGGCCACACCCACCCAGTAGGCCACACCCACTCCATCCATGCCCACCCAGTAGGCTGCACCCACCCTGGCCACACTCACCCAGTCCCCCAAGGGTAACCGCAATGCTGATGCGGCCCTCAATGAAATTGAGTTTGACAACCCTGCTCTACATAGTTTAGGAGCACTTCTGAAGAGAACTAATGGGTATGGATAAAACAATAATGGAAAAGAGCATTTCCAAATCCAAAGAAATCTAAAGCCACAATCATGGGAACTTAGCTTCTTGATGTCCCATACTGGATTCCAGAAATATGTTTATCTGATCTTGTTCAATATGCAGTGAGAAATGGGTGGGAAATCCATACTCCTGTTGTGTATGTCTTTGGCAAAAAGTCCGAAGAGAGCCTACTAGGCTATAGCTAATAAATATATGCATAAGCTGTTCCATTTCTTGCAATTGGAGGCCTTTTTTTCTTTTTGGTTCAGCTAAAGATCAGCAGGTATCCTTCTACAGTCAGGATATGTTCACCATATTCCATCTCATCTAAAGAGGACTAAAAAACAGGAATATCGCCAAAAGTAATAAATATTGCTCCACAAGGTTAAGTGGATGCTTTCTGCACATTCACAGCTCATATGCCTCTTTGATGTTCACATTATATGCCTATATAATTCTCTATACAATATATTGGACCATTTATCTGAAATGGTATAGGGTTTCCTCAGTGGTAGGATTCAGCCAGTTTGCACCAGTTTGGCAGAACTGGTAGCTAATTTTTTGTTGCCCAGGCCCAGAATGGACTTCCAGAAGTGGCCTCCACACAGAGAACCAGTTGTTCACATATTTGAATCCCACCACTGGGCTTCCTGCTTGAGCAAGGGGTTGAACAAGAAGACCTCAAAGGTCCCTTCCAACTCTGTTATTCTATTCTGTTCTGTTCTGTTCTGTTCTGATTGATGTACAAATCCAACTTTCTGTCTTTCGCTTCTGTCTCATTCAATATCAATTTTCAGCTTCAGTTTTCTCCTTTTCCTGGATAAGAAGCTGATAGCTTAAAAGGTTTCTGGGCATATTGGTGTACTTAGGATTCAAAGATCACAGCTCTTCACTTAGCTGGCTGTGAGCCTATTAGCTAAGTACAAAATTCTGCATTTATCTTGATACAGCAAGATGTAATTTCATTACCATTACAAGGTTTGCATCAATTAGCCATTGGTGTACAAGAGATCAGATCACTAGTCACAGGCTGATCTTTAAGTTATTAGAAATTATTGTTCCTTTATTTATCACCTTTATATGGCTGTCCCTCTCACAAGACGCAATACTGGGCAGCGTACAACACTCAATAAAACAACAATGTAAAAAGCTACCATAGTAAAAATGTAAAAAGTGATTAAAAATGAAAACACTATAAAATTGAAAACATACAAATCATATGAAGAGTCTAAAAACATCAGTCACAATGGAGCCATCAAAGCATGCATCTTGTTCCCAGATCATGAAGAGTTTCTGAAGTGATAATAAGAATGGAGCTAACCTGACTTCAGGGAGGGGGAGTATGTTCCATAGTGTAGGTGCCAGAGCAAATGAGGTCTGCCTCCTGGGACCCACCAAATATAGGTCTCTGGCAGATGGTACCTGCAAGATGCCCTCTTTGCCTGATCTAATAGATTGGGCTGGTGTAATCAGGAAGAGATATTCCCATGCAGTAAAGATTGAAACCAGCATGCTTGAGTTGGACCCAGCAGCAGACTGAAAGCCAATGAAGTTTGTGGATAAGAGGTATAATAATTACCCATGGCTCTGCATTCTATACATCTGAAGCTTTCAGATACTCTTCAAGGGCAGCCCCATTACAGTAGTCTAATATGAAAGTGACTAGGACAGGAGTGGGCAGAGCTTTTCAGTCCAGGAAAGGGCACAACTGGTGCACAATATGAGTTGTACAAAGGCCCTTCTAGCCATAAGCATTACCTGCTCTTCAAGCAGGAGTTGTGCCTCTAGGGAGCCCCAGATTGTACATCAGGTCTGTCTTGGGCAGTGCCAATCCATGCAACGCTGAACATGGTTTTATAGTTCTAGAACCAGGAGGACCCAAAACCCAAAGCCACTCAGTCCTGCCAAGGTTCAGTTGAAGTTTGTTGTCCCCCCCCATCCAGACCCTTACATCCTCCATGCACCAGAATAAGATATTCACGCTATTGCTTAATTCACCAAGGGCAAAGATGGGTATTTTGATGATATAGTTGGGAATCACCAGCATACCGATGATGTCCCACCCCATGACGGATGAGCTTACCAGCAGCCTCATGTAGATGTTAAACAGGAGGGCACCTAACCCTGAAGCACCCCAAACAGTAGGGACCAAGGGTGGGACCTCTGCTTTCTAATCACCACCAACTGAAATTGACCTTGAGGAAAGGAGGCAAAGAGCACAGCACTGTTCAGTCTGTGTCCAATCCTCTGAACCAATCTAGAATGATACCATGGTCAATGATATTGAAAGACACCAAGAAGTCAAGTATGGCAAGAACAGATGAACAACCTCTATCCTGCCCACACGTCAAATCATCCAAAAGTGAGACCAATGCTGTTTCCATCCTATACCCATGTCTAAATCCTGTCTGAAAAGGATCCGGATAATCGACTTCATCCAAGATCCACTGAAGCTGTTGTGCAACCTCCTTCTCAACCACCTTCCTCAAAAATGGGAGGTTAGATACTAGATGAAAATTGTTCATTGTGATAGGGTCCCGTAATGGTTTCTTGAGAAGAGGGTGAACCAAGACCTCTTTAAGAGATAAAGAAATTACATTTCCTTTGGCTTTTATTTGTAATGTTAAGACCTTTTTCCAGCTTAAGATATCCCGTTTAATATTATTCATCTTCCAAGTTTTGATGCACAGTTTAATACTGTTTTAGCTAGAGGGAGAGAGAAAGAGAGAAAATAATCCATTATTTTCCATTATTCTTCTGTAACTTTCAATGGAAGTAGAATAAATAAAGTAGTAGTATAAATAAAGACACTTTCAAACTGAACTGGTGATAGCATCCATCAAGTTTCCTTGACAATATTATGGAAGTAATATTGCCTTTTTTCTGAGAAATGCACATACATATATACATACATATATACAAAACATACACACTTCCCAGTCTAATTTACAGCTTTGCAACTCCCAGGTAGTTCTCTCTTAAATACTATCCCAACTTGACTCTGCTTATCTTTTGAAATCAACCAAGATCAATTAAGTGATGCCACCTGTTGATGCTACCTAGCCCAGAATATGCCATTTGACTGAGATTACTGTCATTCTCACTTTTAGGAAAAGTATTGTATAATGAGCAATGGCTTTACCTCTCTAGAGTGGTTTGAAAGCTTTCTGAGATTTCAGACTTCTAACTAATATCATCAGTAGGATAGTCATACTGGCTTGATAAATTTGAAATGGGGAAATCAGTAGACAGATGAATATTAATGTTACTGGAAGCTGATGCAGATAAATCCATCATAACTACAAGGATCCAGAAGGGGACATAAATGATGAAATGTTTGTCATTAAGTTGAGATGCAAACTTCACCCCTTTTGTATTTGCAACACGACATTGCAGACAAGTATGAAATGGGCGCAACTTGCATCGTGATGACACAATGTGACTTTTATAAAGAAATTTTTTACAAGACCTCAGCCTGCTGTGGACACTCCTGATCATAACAACTGTTATTGAAGCTTCCACAAAAGGAAACACTAACCTGGGAAACGGACATCTCAGATGCAGTATGGATTTAAGGCGCTCATCTGAAGATAGCGTAAGTAACCTTGGGCGCAGAGTAAGTTATTTGCATTACCTTGAGATATATCATGGATAACCTTCTAAAATATGAAGCCACTAAATGTATTCTCTTCGGGAGCAGTGATAGTTAATCCTAATTATTCAGAGATAGAAGCCCTGAAATAATGGACTGATGCAAGTAACACCAATCAGCATTGATGAAGGACTCCATCTAAATAACACAATTCCTGTGCTTATGTCTAGTTGCTTTTGCAGAAAGAAGACTTCTTTGCAAATAATTATAAAGCAATTTCTTGCTGGTTTTCATTTTACTGGGTTTTTACTTAAGGCGTGCCAGTTATAGTCTAATTATAAGGCATGGTTTTTTGAGCATTCCAAACTGTTCCAACAAGCAATAAATTATAGAGCTGCTATTACCCCAATTATGTAATCAGACAAGCAGAAATATGCACTGCAAGTTTAATTACATATTAATAAAAGCAATAATACTTGCCTTTAAAAAGAAAGGGGGGGAAAACCCACCAAAGTTTTCTTCATTGTGAGAGCATACTTATGTACTGAGGAAGAAAGCAAAGTTCCTTCTCATTCTTTGGGGGTTTGGGGGCAGGAAAAGTCATCCTGACTAGGAATTCTCAGAGCTGAAATCCATCGTATCTAAATACCATGAGATTGTGGAAATGCAACTTCTTCCAGGACCCACAAAGAAGCTCTGATTGGGCTATGAGAAAATAATGTTCTATATTCTGTAGATAAAAATTGCTTTGCAGCTTTTCTGCATGACATCTATTTTTCATTTCTGCAAATCCAGCAGCTGGGACTTTTATTCAAGCCTTGCAGGTGCACCCAGAGTAGGTCAAATTTCTCTCTTATGCAATTTCAATCCTATTTCTCTATAAAAATTAATTGACTGGCTTCCCAAAGAAGCAATCAAAATGGATTATTAATTTCTGATGCACATTCAAGTAGAATTTCCTTGTAAACTGTTAAAAAGGTGCTGAGTCAACCTTTTTCTTAGCAAAAGAAAGGCACTAGGAACAATTTTGGAGGAAGGGGACAATATTAAAAGTGACTTAAAGGTACAGGTCAGATATTCCAGGTTGCATCAATCTGGTTCAGATTGCCCAGTGCATAAATCCTATTGAAATCAGCAAAAGCGATTCTGATAAACTCAGACTCCCTATCATTGTAAGTTCCAAACATTTTCATTCTATAAAGAATCAAATCATTTCTAGATAAGAGATCTTAAGCAATGCAAATATAAAGTAATGAGTATCTACAACATACAGACCTAAGCATCATCTTCAAGATGCCCAACCCCTTTTGATACGCCTTAGCCCTAATCCCTATGCACAAGCACATTGAAATTGACCAATAAAGGTCTTAGGGTGGACGGGCCATGCAAGTAAGTGCTTGTTCACTGAATAAATAATCCACAATGCTTAGTAAGATAGTGGAGCTAGGCTTTGCTCATAAATTCTTGGTGGACCCCCACAGGACCAGTTGAGCCTAGTTCATATATTGAATTATGGCAATAGAGTTAGTGATTTTTCTCTCCAAATCAGGAGTTTAGAAGCCATCATTTCTGTTGTGTTCACTTTTGTTCAGCCTTTGACCTATAGCTGGTTCTGCTTCCCTCCATTCTGCTTTATTTTCTAGCCACCACGGTACACATCTGAATCAGGACTTAGACAATGCCTCCCAGGCAGGAATGGGTGAATCTGTCCAGTTTGATTTTATTCATTTTCTCATGTTTCATTTTTCAAACGTGAAGTGTATGCCATTCCTTTTCTGCCTCAATAAATCACTTTGAGGATTTCTTTCTCTCTCTTTCTCTCTTTCTCTCTCAGAAAATTCATATACCGTTTTGTGTGCACTTCTCTTGTTATGTAAAAATGGGTATGGGTTCTGCCCCTTCCATTCACATTTTCTCCAATGTATTTATACAGACCTTTTCCCCAGAAACATTTATTTGTAAATTAATTATAAATTGTACAGAACAATTTACAGTGGGCCATTGCACAGTCCATCTCCTCAAAAAGACAGCCAAAAATTTATGAGCAAATTGATTGATAATTGATGCCAGGGCTTTTTTTGTCATAGAACACACCGGAACAGAGTTCCGGCACCTTTTTTCGACGGATTTTTCAGAGTTGCCTTGAACAAAATCCTAGTCTTTTAGATACACTAAAACTTGAAGGGTTTTTTTTTTCAACTACAAAGGTAAACCTTGTAGGGTAGGCAAGGCGGGTTGTATGACGTGTGTTTGTTCCAGCACCTTTTTTTTTTTTTTTTTTTTTTTTACAAAAAAAGCACTGATTGATGGTATGAATTTCCTAAGCTGTTTGAAAAAATTAAGGGGGAAATTGCAGCAGGAGGCCTCTGAGGACCACGCCCTTCTATTCCTCTCCTTTGAATTCCCTTTACAGCACTATTATCAATCTGACACAAAAGGCATAGCAGCATGACTTTAAAGGCATTTTTTTTCACATTTGAAGGAAATGTCTAACCCTGACACAGATGTTTAGGAAATATAAAAGGAATAAAAGTGCACTTTAAAATGTATAGAGGGGGCCATTTTGTATCAAACTTCTGACTTGCTCAGTCTATTCACAGTCTAGCAGTCTAACAACTAGACAATTATAGTCAAGAACAGCCCTTCACACTGTTCATCTTCAAATGGTGACAAAATGAAAATATGTAGAGCTCTGGTTGATGTGACTCACCATTATTACATAACTGCTATGAAACTAATAAGTTTTTACATTGTTTTGTGGTGGAAATGTAAACAACTAAGAGCCAGTTTGATCTAATGGTTAAGGCACCAGACTAGAAACCAGGAGACTGTGAGTTCTAGTGCTGCCTTAGGCACAAAAGTTGACTGGCTGATTTTGGGCCAGTCACTCACTCTCAGCCCAGTTAGCCTCACTGGTCTGTTGTTGTGGGGGGGGAAATATGTTTATCTGTTGTGCTGCTTGCCCTCTGAAACAGCTTCCTCCCAGAAATTGTACAGTTCCCACCCCGATCATGTTCATAAAATTCTTGGAAACCTGATTATTCTCCTAGTCCTTGGAAAAAGGTGGATGTGAAGTCCCTGTCGAACATTTTATTTGTTAATCATTTGTCTTCTACCACACAGCCATGATTTTTAGTTTTGTTATTAGTGCTGTTCTGCTTTTAAGATTCTAAACTGCCCAGAGTTTTGCATAAACAAATGAACAAATTTTCACCATAGACTTAGATGAAAAGACAATAAAGTGCATTCAACCATGATATAATTAAAATTCCAAATTAGACAGCTAAGATAATAACAGATGGACTCATTCATTTATACTGTAAGTGTCATAACTGAGCCATAAGAATGTTTTCAATGGATAGTAATTATGAGGAGTTTTATTACAATGATCTTTTTTTTTTAGATATGTACAAGAATTACATTTTGGTGGAAGTTTTTGTAACAGTTAATTTATCTATAAATATTCAGCTGCCAGTTATCAAGACGACAATCAGCGTGATTCCTTATTTATTTATAGCTTTTTTATTTAAAACTGTTTTAAATTGTCTGCAGCACGGTTTCATAAACAATATAAATATCAAACATGTTATGTTTATTTAATGTTGCATTTTTTTTAAAAAAAATCTGCCTTCCATGAAGAAAAGTTGGCCTATGATGAAGTCCTTCTTTCAATGTGAACCCTACAAGATCTCTGTGAAGTAGCCCAAGCTAACAGCCCTTCAGTGAGCTTGCCTTTTTGACTAGGATTCTGCTGATCCCAGTCAATACTCTCATACTCCATGGCCACTGCATACATACAATACACTTTACATTTACATGTGTCCTGCAAATCAATCAAAATCAGATTAAAGCATCTACCTTTGGGTCAATATTAGATTTGATGAACGTTTCTTTTCCCACAAAAATTAATAGGAAGACTCCAATTGTTTTTCTAAATCACTAACGTTGTCTAATTCAAAAAGAGGAGAAATAAAAAGGAAATTCCCAATCTGGTTATTATATGAAAGTCAAGCAATCTGCTATGGTCCAAAAAACATCAAGACCAAGTAGTCTCAGGTAGCATAAGTAATGACCAGGAACAATATGGGTACATATATACAGAGCCATCAAGTTGTTTGTAATTTGGGAAAATTGCATCTTGATTTCAACAGGAATGATTTTGTGTGCTAACAAGCCAAGGGAATGAAGGAAACCTTCTTTTTGGAATTAAATTTATGGAACCTATTGAGAGAAATAGAAGTCCAACGTTCTTCAAGCAATTGCTCCAACAAAATGTATGCATGAAAGAGTCAGAATGAAATCACCCATAGCCTAGACAGAGCAATGTCCACCCTAATCACCTGCCCTAGTTCCATGCTTTATTCCATTTGGGATCACCAAACTTCTCCTGGATCACTCCTTTGATTTGGAAAAGAAGAAAGAAATTCAAGCTGCACAAAAATGTATCCTAAAATATAGATTTGACTTGTCTACAACAGCTGGGTGACATCCCCCTCCCCTCTTCATGGTTTCAGATTTTTATACCACATAGTCTAACAAACCAATTTGAAAGAGATTAGGTTCCATCCAAAGATGTTCTTGAGTTCTTGCCTTAACTATGAGGTGTTGTTATTGCTTAAAAAAAGCTCTGTCCTTACAAAAAAATGCATTTTCCACAGAAATATACTGTGCAGTTCTTTGCTGACTCAGGGAACACTATAACAACAAAGATACGGCCAAGAACATCCCATTTATCCCATTTATCTTTGTAGATGCTGACAAAGATAATATCCATGTCCAGTAGCAGGAAACATAGCTTCCCATTCCTGCCACTGAGTGAGACCAACAATGGAGGCAAAACAATGTAAAAACTTTTTTTGCTATTCAGGCTACATTCTGAATCTGTTTACTAACATGCAACAAAATAGAAAGTTAAAGATGAAGAGACTGAGATAGGCCAGACTTGGACACCAAAGTTATTGCTACTGAAACTACTTTTATTAAAGAGTTACAGTAAGAAAAACAATAAGAAAAACTTCCGAATGTGCCTCTCCACTCCCTGCCTGTATCCAAAAGATTGAAAAGGTCAAATTTGAGACATTTTCTCAAATTACATTCCTGCTTCAGACTCAGATTTCTCTTATTCGACTATTGTCTCGGCTATAGCATTTATTCAAGGTTATTCTCACAGCCCATTAAAAAGGCTAGGAAAATCCTTCTCCTTTACTATGTGTCTGACTTCAAAATCTAACTTTGAAGCAGTAAAGCACTTTATGATACTGGTTGCTCCTATCCTTCAGAAATTAACTTATCTCCTTGCCTGTAAAGCAATACTTCTTAAAGACAGTGTATTTATTCCACAGGTAGTCTTGGGTTTACAGTGGCAGTCGGCATTGGAATTTCCATCACTAAGTGATGTGATCAGAAAGCATGCTACCATGTGACTATGTCATTTAGCGGTGACAATCCTGACAGTCCCGGGTTGCCATCATAATCCCAGGACTACATGGGTTGTAAAGTGAGGATTGCCATATAGGAAGAGGCAGGAGTCCCAGGCAAGCAAGCTGGCAGGCGAGGCCTTCATCTGAGAGCTATGGACGAATGGGTACGTGTCATGGGCAGGCACTACAGAGTGCAGACTAGTGGGTAAGTGCCACAGGCAAGCATTACAGAGTTCAAGTGGGTAGGTAGGCAAAAAAGTGACAGAAATAGGAGCAAGTTGTCACTTCCTGCTGACTTCCCCTTTGACTTTGTGGAACCCAGCAGGGAAAATTACAAATGGCAATCATGGATCCTGCAAACTTTGTAACTGCAGTCTGGTTTCCAAGTGCCTGAATCATGAACATATGATCTGAAATGGCCACAGGTTTGAGGATGGGTGATAAGACCCCCTAGTTTAGCACAATCATAACTTTGAAAGGTCGCTAAATGAACAATCATAATCTGAGGACTACCTGTACAATTTAGCTCTACTAAATTCCTTAGAGTTAATCAAGGGCATTGATTACATTTAGCTGGCACTATCATGTGTCTAGCCACTCATTGATTGTCTTCTTGAATCTTCTTTAGATCTTTTTCCCCTCCAGTCAAATCAATATGAACCCTCAAATTTCATCCCTGAGCCCACATTTAGTGCTTTTTCTAAACCCCATTGGAACTTGCAGATCTTCAACAGGCAAAGATCTGGCTTGGGCCATCTTCCTCTTCCTTTCCAAGATCCCAACTCCAATTATTTTACCTGCCCACTCATTGTACTTCCTTTCGCACCTTTCCTCAGTGTGAATCCTTTATCAACTCCTTGTTATTTTCCCAGGCTGAATTTATCACCTTCCAAATACAGATCATATAGTATTTCAAACACCACCATTTTGTCACACTGAGAAAAATACTGAACTATTGGTCACTCAGTCAGCTGCCTCACGTGTTGCTCTGAAAGCATAATGACACATTGTGAGGTAAATCTGACAATTCCCATGCTCCCTTTAAAAGCCTCATCTTCAGAGAAAGAGGATGAGCCGGGGGAAGAATCCAAAACCAGTCAATTCACAAGCCTGGGTTTAAGTCATCAGGTATTTTGAACACCTTGGTTCCTATTTGGATTGAAGAGCAAACTGGATAAAATTATCTTATGTTATCTTATAGTGATATGGGTGAAAATTAAAATAATTAAAATTAAAATTAAAATTAAAATTAAAATTAAAATTAAAATTAAAATTAAAATTAAAATTAAAATTAAAATTAAAATTAAAATTAAAATTAAAATTAAAATTAAAATTAAAATTAAAATTAAAATCTTAACTATTC
Source organism: Protobothrops mucrosquamatus (assembly GCF_001527695.2). Lineage (NCBI taxonomy): Eukaryota > Metazoa > Chordata > Lepidosauria > Squamata > Viperidae > Protobothrops > Protobothrops mucrosquamatus. Next base: position 856,221 of record NW_015386321.1, on the reverse strand, counting down.
TGAAAGGACTTTTCCCATACCAGGAGGGGATATTTTCCCTCTAAAGCAGACATGTCAAACTCGCGACATCACATGATGTTGCGCGACATATCGGAGCTTTTTCCCCATTGCCAGCAATGGGGTGGGCATGGTTTCCTCATGACACATCCGGCCCGTGGGCCAGCAGTTTGACACCCCTGCTCTAAAGCATCAGATCTGCATGTTTGCAAGTCAGTGTGGTGGCTAGGAGTGTCTATTTTCATCTGCAAATGATTTGTCAGCTTCATGATAAGGGCTGGACTGGCTATCATTTTCCCAGCAATGCTACAGTGGCCCCCGGGTGAGGAGGGACCTTGAAGAAGATCATGAAATGGCAGCCAACACAGAATGTCACAGCTGGGCTTTTGTCAGGGATACCCCATGGCAAATCATGCAAACTAAGTTGCTTGGCTCCCAATTGTTAATAACTGCACTATAACATTAACTATAACATTAATTATTACTTTAAAGTTAATATTAACTTAAATAACATCAACTAATTACAAGTTAATGTAGTGCTGAGTTTTACATGTACAGCTTGAATTGGAAAGAATGGCTTCTTTCAAATGTAGTTTCCTAGGACCTACACCAGTAGTGGCAAACCTTTTAGAGACCGAGTGCCCAAACTGCAACCCAAAACCCACTTATGCATCGTCGGGTGCCGGGTGGGTGTGGCCCATTGGGTGGGTGTGGCCCATTGGGTGGGCATGGCTGCGGTGGTAATGGCAGACTGGGTGGGACTAAAAAGTTCAACCAATCAATTCCAACTTTGCAAGATCTTTTTTTTCCCGCGAGAAGTTGAAATTGACTGATTGAACTTTTTTTTTTTTTTGCACATGGCGGTGGAGGCCTAAAGTGAAAAGGTTTTATAAAACCCAGCTGAAGGCCTAGGACTGGGGCAACAGCGCGTGCCCACAGAGAGGGCTCTGAGTGCCGCCTCTGGCACCCGTGCCATAGGTTCGCCACCACTGACCTACACACTGCAAACAAAGGCTTTTCAAGTTTGCCAACTAAAAAAGGATAAAACAACATTACGGTTTTTTTATGGCCATGCCAACCCTCACCAATTCCGTCCCCAAAACATCCATGCAGCTCTTCCTTCTCACACTTCAAGGGAAAAAAATGACATATTTTTACTCTCATGTTTTTCCAGTGTAGTGGCCATGTTTAGCTTCCTGCCAGATTTGAATTGCCAATGCCCTTTTAAATGATTTTTTAATTGATTTGGGTGTGCTATTGTCGTGATGTTTGGCTATGATTTTTAAACAGCTGAAGATGTGTTTATATTTCTAACTTGGTTCTTTTTTACTCGAATTTTCGTCAACAGCATCCAGACATGTGTGATGTCTGACAAATCAGAGTTGTGTGTCATACCCATCCCTTTTGTATGTGCATCATGATATTATACACTTTTTTTTAGAAATGGCATATCATGCTGTTTTTATTTTATATTATTTTTAGTAAAGCAGCCATAGCTGACCTTAATTGTTATTTACTGTTTTTTTCANGTTTTTTTCATTAACCTGTGAAGTTTGACTTGCGGGCTGAAAACCCACTCTGTGTGTGTGTGTGTGTGTGTGTACACAACATGCATAACAAACATACACACACAATAGAAATAACTTAAACACTCTCTTAAGTAGTAATTTCACTTCACAGCCTAATGGTAGGGCAATCTTCATTAAAGGTACTAGCAGAGTATAGGAGCTCTGTCTTAGCCTTTCGCCATACAGAATCTCAGATTGAAAGAAAACAGGAGCAAGTGATAGGAGCAAAAATCCTGCTCGCCTGATGCCGCTGCCAGTTAGAAGAGATAAAATTGGTCAAGGCAGACAAATTGTCTAACCTGCTATGAGACATGTAGTGAGAGGGAAATGTTCTTTATGCAACTTGGATTTGATTAGCCATCTTGGCTAAGCAAACAGAAAGACAGAATATATATATTTCTTGGCCGAATAAATAAAGTGTGATTTCTGGAAATGGGAATGAAATGGCTTTGAAACTACTACAAGGTGTTCAGAAAGCTTGATGTGGAATCTGCATCTATTTCATCTAGCAACAGATTGTTTGCTAATTCACAGAATGTAAGTGCAGATGCTACCCTTGGCTTGCCACCAATTTTGTGTACTCCGTGTTCTGTTGGAAAAGGCTGAGATTCAACACAATTTCTGTCTAAAGAAAAACAGTGTTCCCAGTCTTCCTTTTCAGTTTTTATTTTCCATTTCCCCAGAAAGCAAGAAACTCCATAGCATTGCTAAAAGTTAGTTACAAACAAGTTATCAAATCAAGCCTTTATTGTAGCTTTTGGGGCAAAACCCACAACAATAAAATACATAGACCTGTAATTATTGATAAAACTTTAAAAAGCAATAAAATGTCAAAAATACATTATTATAGTAACTGTACTACAAATAGCGTTGGCAATCACCAACATTCTAAAATGTCAACTTAAATGTCTAAATGTCAACCCTAGGTAGGACTGATACAACAAATGATAACATAAAATCAGGCAACCTGGAAAGATATGTCAGGGTTTTAGTTAGAAGCAGTAAATATATACTTCTGGTTTTTTTTTTACTGGGGTAGTTCTTTAAAATAAGATAAATATATCTCTTCCATGATTCCCTATAGAGAGAACACAAAGGAGTATGTGGCTTAGGGATTCCACAGAGCCATCTCTACATAGACATAAGCACTGCTGAAAAGGGATGTTTTTTATTTCATCACCAGAGAACTGAAAAAGTAGTGCATCCAACCAGGCCAAGGTGAAAGCATGACAAAATTTCAGAATGAGAGGGGAAGAGAAGTAAGATGATGGCCTGTGCCCATTTGAGAAGAATCCATAAACAGTTGGGTTGGATACTAGGTTTGAAAATATCCCAGATACATTGTTTAAGATGACTTCTGGCATTTTCAAGCCCTAATGGACAGAGACCTTCCAAAGGAAAGTCCTAAATACCTGGAATATGCTATTAGTTTTTGTTAGACAGGTTGATTTAAAATGGTATCTGAGAACTAGTGGGCCCAAAATCAATTTAATCAAAAATTAAGGCAATAGATGGACACTAGACTGTTACATGCAAAAACCAAACCTGTTTATAATCATAAAACAGAATTTTTGATATATCTTGAAATTGGGAGTATTGCTCTTATAAATTTGGACTGGACACATTTAGTTACACATGAGTATCACTTTACCTTAAAACAAAAATTTGACAGTATCTACAGTGATTTGTCCCAGTTACATGGGACTTAAATCAAAGAATTACTGTTGACACACAATGTCAGTTATAATCACTGACCTGTAAAATTTACCACAAACTTTACAAACAAATCTTTTTCTTTTCAGTGTTCCCTTAGTCAACACTGTGAACTCTACTCAAATTACTGCAAAGTTTTCTGGAAGGCTGCATTATTCAAGTCAAAATCTGCGGCCTGCTATTCATTACAGAAATGAAGTTGCATTTACCTGTATATGAATTTATATTTGGATCTAGAAAGACTAGTGGGAGCTTCTGTGCTTTGTAATTTGACATTGCCTAGCCAAACAACTCAGAACTTTTATTCAAATCTTGGAACTGGATAAGCTGGCAGAGATTCCAGCGCTTCTAGTGTAGATTTGGGATGATTGCTACTTTCTCTATAATTATAAACATGAGCATAAGCCATGCATAACATGTCAAAATCCAACATTCCATTTACACTTTGGCTAAAAACAGATGTAAGTAGCATACTGCACAAAGACATCTCACCTAGCCTCTGCCGGGATCCCTGTCCCACCAGGCTATTAATTTTGTTTTAGATTGTACTGATTAATATAAAAACAATCAAATGGAAATACTGCAAAGCAAAGAATCACCTTCTACCATGTCGATCACACAGACTCCTTAGACACATAGTTTATATATAGTTTAGAGTGCTTTGTTGGAAAATGCTCATCTATTTATGAATAATGAAGAAAATAAAAAAGAGAATAGATGCAAAAACTGGTGTGACAGAGAAAAAACGGGGTCATTAAAAAGAGAGGAAGGTGAATAGGTACCTATTTACCTATTTCTGGTAAATAGGTAAATTTAAGACTAAACATGCAGCCCCTCCTAGCAAAAGCTATTTTATAAGAGTACCTTAAAAAAAAAGTACTAGATAAATCCGCTGTTCCAAAATGTTCCCTTTATGCTTATTAATTCTGACAGTTACATTTCCTAGATTATTTTGTTTTAAAATTACTGTAATGGTGTGATCTTTTTGCTAGAGGGTCTCCCATGTTCTCTGGGGAAAAAAAAGATAATTTGCCATATATCACATGCATGTCCACACAATCCCATTCCCATGAGTTTATGCAATAATTTCTATCTCAACTGAGTTTCTCTTGAAGAACAGTCTGAAACACCAGAGGCAGCTCCTTCACTTTCCCTGCCTTTCATGTAAATTAAATTCTCTCAACAGAGTGCTAAGAAGCTGATTGAAACATCTGTCTGCCCGTGATGGTGCTGGTGGACACCAGGCAATTCAACTAAGCAATCTTGGAGTGTTCTGAAGGTGAAGGTTAAATGGTTTCCGTCTTAGTCCCAGAGAAACTTGGAAAGTATAAATTTATCAAAGCTTTTGCACTAAGCTCAGAACCATTATGCAGGAAAGAGAAGTTTTGTATGATTAGCTACACAGAGGTTTTGCTAAATTGGTCACTCAGCAAAGAGGCAGCCTTATCATTTCATGAGATATGAACAATTATGTAATCAGAAAAGACCTTGAAAATCATTGCAGTCAATCATGTTGAATGCAGGGTTGAGCTCCAGCTCCAGAAATACTTTCCAGGAATGAGAAGCCATTGTTTCCAGAAGTACTGTAGCCTGTTTATTGTTTAATAACTCCTACCTCTGAGAAGCATCTCCTAAATATTTAGTCAAACATTGCTTCCCTGAAATTCCAGCCACTAATTCTAATTTTGATTTCTGATGCTTATTAAGAATGAGCCTGCTATATGGTATACATCTCATATCTCCTTACAATAGTCACACCTTCATATTGCACACAATAATTTATTTCAACTGTTCTTTATTGGATGAAATGTTAATTCTTCTTTCCACCCTGGTCATATCTTTGCCACATCCCATCATCAATGTCTTTCTTAAATTCTATTAGAATGGTATATGTAGTCTACTTTCCTTTAGGCTCTCCCAGCATAAATATATATCAATGTTACATTATGTCACACTCTCACATATGTTTTGTTTTTCATAACCTTCACATTTTCTTCTATGCATTTCTAGAGTGCTGAGTTTCAGGACCTGGATAGCTCCTCAAACCCATTGCAATGTTTATACAGTAGTTACCTAAAGTGCAAAAGTCCATGAGTTGAATTCCCAGTAGAGGGCTTGATCCCCATAGAATAATGTCTGGCTATGTACATCTGAAGAGTCCTAATAAAGGAGAAAGTGATCATATACTGCCTCCTGGTGGTCACTGTAACTGAAAATGTGATTTACAGTGTGGTGTAAAATATAAAGAAATTTCCACTCCAAGAAGAGTGGCAAAAGTCATGGAAATCCTTTGCATGGGGATATGACCTAATACACTGTTTGTTTGTTTGTTTAAAGTTTACATGGCTGCATAGCTCACTGTTATGACTCTGGGCAATTAACAGCAGTTAAAAAGACAGCATAAAAACAATATAACAACACATTCATAATCAGCAGCTGAGATAAAGTTGCAAACAACCACCAACATAACGTCTCAGGGATTCTGCCATGCCCAGGGACACAGGCATGTCTTCTTTTGTATTGGCTTTACAAAAGGCCAAATAGAATAGGAGCTAATCTAACTTAATCTAGCTAATCTAAAGGTGTTGGTCCTATCCTTACCACTTTCTACAGGGGGACGATTGAGAGCATCCTGTCATGCAGCATCACAGTCTGGTTTGGAAGCATCACTGCCTCAGACAGGAAGGCAATGCAGAGAGTGGTGAGGATGGCCGAAAAGATCATTGGCAGTTCCCTCCCTCCCATCCAGGACATAGCACAGAAGCATTGCTTGAGCAGGGTCTGTAAAATTATTTGGGACACTACCCGACCTGTTTTCCTTGTTACCTTCTGGGAGGAGGCTTCATGGTATCCGAAGCAGAACATCCAGATTCAGCCATAGTTTCATTCCATACAACATTAACTTTGTGAACTCTCAAGCTTCCTCCTTCCATTATATATTCAAGTTGGACAGTGTTTAATATTTATTTGTTATTTATATAGGGGTGTGGATCTATACATATGTTGTATATAGTATGTTTAGGTGTGTGTCATGTATGTGTTCACTTTGAGAGCGGGCAACTAAATTTCATTTTTTATGTGTGCCGTTGTGCCCACCATAAAAAAAACAATAAAGGTTATCTTATCTTATCTCACCTCACCTCACCTCAACTCAACTCATCTCATCTCATCTTATCTTATCTTATCACTTTAAAGCCCTTTATGGCATAGTCCAGGGTACCTGAGGAACTGCCTTACCCCAGTGGGACTAAGCCACCTCTCATCTTCCAAAGCTTCAGCTGAGACTCAAGATAAGCAATAAATGGTATGCTTTGTATCTTTGAAGCAATCGAGTTTCTTTTTTTCTTTTTCTTTTTGCATCAAATAGATTGTCAGTTTTAATTGCCTGACATGTCTTTTAAAGATGTTGCACAGATATCTTTTAGGACAAGGGAAATGGTCCCATAAGTAGAAATGCTCATGCTGAATGCAATACTTTTTCCTGTGAGAATTCACTAAATTCTTCAATTATTTCAGCCCCATACCAAAAGAAAAGTCAACCTTGCACTATATAAGCAATTGCTGAGGCTTGCATATTAAAGTTCTTCCCATGGAAATTAATTTCATAATAATTCATCGTTTGAAGAAATCTGCTGTATTTTGCAAATAGAAAACATATGTGGCTATGATTAATCATTGATTTCCTTATACATGAAATTATCTGGATCCAGTAGTGAATTCTGCTTTCATGTAGTTTCCAAAAATGTTACAAAATAAGGCAATATTTCTAAATGAACTTATGTCTACCATTATTGTAATTGTGACCATCTCTCTTCAGGTTTCTATATTTTTAAAAAGTCTCACTGAAATCAATGAACACAAATGTAATAGTAATAAGTATGATTTAATTATATTCTCGGGTTTAGTATTTACTTAGATGTGTGTTAGAACTATGGCTATAATTTATTCAGTGAAAAGAATGAAACCTAAAAATGAGAAAAGGACAGGAATATCATTGTTTTCCACAGCCTCAGATAAAACCTAGCCATCTTCGCAGAGTAAGAAAAGTTCAGAAAAGGAAGTAGAAGATTTTGCTTTAGGAAACACCAATTTTTGTTGAAATAAGTAAATAGGCCTAGCCAGGAACTTGCGCTAGGGTTTTAATTTTTGTTTTGATGTGTGGTGCTAAAGTCTCCCAATCTACACTACCACCGCGTGCAATTCAAATGGCTGTTTATTGCCTATAAAGCTCTAAATGACACAAGGCCAGGTTATCTGAAGGACCACCTCTCCCTGAGGCATTCTTCTCCAGAGGGGTGCCTGTCCTATGGGACAGACTCCTGTCTGAAATCCAGAAGAAGAACCCCCTGCCTTCCCATCCTTCTGAAAATACATGAGGACCTGGCTTTTCCCTGGTTTGTCTGTAGATCTTTTTGGATCCTGAGCTTATCTTCTCAGATGTTGGCTATTCCTGCCACCTTAGTGTCATCTGGAAATATCATCATCTGTCATCTGATGAGTCCCCCTTCTATTTCCTCATCTAAGTCATTTATGAAGATATTGAAGAATACTAGGCCTAGGACAGATTGATCTTTTCCAGTATGTTAGGCTGATTGGTCTGTAGTTTCCTGGGTCTGTTTTTTTGTTTTTTTCCTTTTTGGAAGATGGGAACCATATCAGCTCTTTTCCAATCCTCAGGTAATTCCCTGGTGCTCCAGGATTTTTTAAAGATATGGTGCAATGGTTCTCAGATAACATCTGCCAGCTCCTTCAGAACTCTGGGATGTAATCTGTCGGGTCCTGGTGATTTATATTTGTCAACGTTGAATAGGTGTTCTCTAACCATTTTCTTGCTTATTTTAATTTTTATTTCTAATCTGTCTTTCAGTTATGTTTTTTGGTAGATTGGGCTATAGTTTCTTTTTGCATGAAGACTAATGCAAAGAATGAAAGAATGAGTTAAGCCATTCAGCTTTTTCTCTGCTGCCTGTTACTTCCTTACCATCTTCTCTCTTAAGTGGACCTACTGTCTCCTTTACTTTTTTCTTGTTATTTATATGAAATAAACTTTTTTTATTACTTTTGACTTTTGAGGCAAGTCTTTGTTCATTCTGAACCTTTGCTTTCCTGACTTCATCTTTGCAGATTCAGGCTATCTGCTGATACTCTGCCTTAGTTATGTGTCCCTCTTTCCATTTTTTGTACTTGTCCTTTTTGTCTTTCTATTTATCAACTATAATATGTGGTTTATTGAATACTGGTTCATCATCTAAATTTCTATCAATGCCTTTTGTAGCAACTACAACACGTTAAAATTCTCTCCTTCTCTCCACAAAATAAGTGTGGTCTGCTACTGGTGTCATCTGGGATTTTTTTTCTCTTTTGTGGTGTTTTTTTAAAGGGGGGGTAATGCATATTTGTACACCACACAGTTTTTCTCAGACCAGCTGCTTTCAATTTGTTGTCTAGATTTTTGCTATATTGCTCAAGAATTTCAAGATTATTGTGTGCCATACATGAAGAAGTCTCATGGTGCTCTTTGTGAACATCAAAGATCAGCATTTGCAGAGGACCAATTCTGAGAGAACCTGTTATTTACTAGATATAGCAATCTATCAGATAAAGCATAGATTGCAGGCCTGGATAACATAATTTTTGCATTTTATGCCCTATAGCCCTCAGCTGTGATGACAACTGGAGAGCTTTTGTTAAGAAATATGATAGTGACTTGTCAGACATAATTCCTATGTGTGCTCTTGTTATTGAAATCTAAGAAATTTGGAATAAAGAAAGTTGTTATGATAGAAATCTGTTTTCTTCTCTCAAGCTGAAATGAAGTCTATCCTGCAGGCTTGCTTGTTTAAGCCATAGCTGTGACAGTGGCAGCTTGAAAAAAGTCATTATCTAAACCAGTGGTTCTCAACCTTTTTAATGCCACGACCCCAACCGGTCGTAAGTCGAGGACTAAACCGGTCGTAAGTCGAGGACTAAACCGGTCGTAAGTCGAGGACTAAACCGGTCGTAAGTCGAGGACTACCCAACCGGTCATAAGTCGAGGACTTTCCCTGCCCGGGAGCGCCACGCATGCGTGGTTCCACTCCCTGCGCCGGCCGAGGCATAGCTGGCAAGCGGCAGAGACGGAGCAGGCCGACCACCAGCTGGTCCAGCCCAAGGGAGGTAAGGCACCCGCCGGAAAAGGGGGAAAAATGGTGGACAAAAAAAATGGCAGACAGCCTTGCTTGGCGACCCCCATGAAATGGTCGATCGACCCCAAATGGGGTCCCGACCCACAGGTTGAGAACCACTGATCTAAACTCACAGCTTTTTGAGAAAAAAAATCCTTATGAGAATAAATATGCCAGAAAACTAGATATTCCAGTGATAATCAATATACTGTATTTACAGATGAAAGGCTTGAAAGAAAAACCTTTGAGTGACCCTTTACAACTCTGCTTCCTTATCCTCCACTGCACATGTCTTAGGATGATACTGTGTTCCAATAATTGACCCAACTGGATCCTTCAAGATGTGCTTGCTTTTATTATTGCACTCCATCCATGCTCCTTATCTCAACTGGAATTTTTAAATGTAAAAAAACTATTTTACATTTATTTTAAGGTGATTGGCAGCTAAGGTTAATGTTTATGCCAATGGCAATCTATATGTGCTCTTGTTATCAGCATGCTTGCTATGAAGGCCCATCTTATTTTCTTTGCCAAAGGCCCATTTCATCCTAGGTGCACCCTGCTACCTCCATTAGAAGAGATTAATCAGGGTGTTTATGCTATGAGCATAGAGCCAGTTTGATGTAGTGCTTAAGGCACCAGCTTAGAAGCTAGGAGACCATGAGTTCGGTTCCCACCTTAGGCACAAGGCCAACTGGATGATCTTGGATCAGTCCTTCTTTCTCATCCTTAAGAAAGACAATGGGAAACCACTTCTGAAAAAGCTTGGCAAGAAAACTGCAGAAGCCTATCCAGACAGTTGCCATGAGCCAACAGTGGCAAAGGGAAGGGAAGGGGAGGGGAGGGAAGTGGAGAAGAGAAGAGAAGAGAAGAGAAGAGAAGAGAAGAGAAGAGAAGAGAAGAGAAGAGAAGAGAAGAGAAGAGAAGAGAAGAGAAGAGAAGAGAAGAGAAGAGAAGCATAGAGGGAATAAGTGGCAGTGCCAGGCCAGTCATGGTGTAAATAGTGAAAAATATGCTAAAGTTTGCATGAAATGTCTTATTAATGAGTTAGAAAAAAGAGAATTATCACCCAATAAGAGAATAAGACAGAAACCTATTTGGCACATATCCTAAAGAGAGAGGCAAGCTTAGCTTTTTCAAATAAAAGGAGAAGAGGGATTAAACTGCTGTTCCCATATGATATTCTCAAATATTCCCATTTAGTGAATATTTAGCAAGGCTTATAAGTCTACTGTATGACTGTATCACTGAGGCAAGGAAGAGAAGATTATGCCTATCCACAGGGGCCCTAGCAGCTGTAAGGCTAAAAGCTGGATGTCTACAACAGGAGAAAACAACTCTATGGATTTTTGAAGAAGACCTGAGAGTATTTAAATAAACTTTAATGAGAAAAAAAGGCAGAATAAAGAATTTCAGTTAAAGAGGGCAAACAGCTGTGGACAAATATGCTAACACAAAATAACTAAGATGTTTGTGCTTGCTGAGCTATAGACAGTTTGGAATTGGGCTCAGTATAGACAGATAACCCTATGCGGGATTCACAGCAACCATGATGAAAAAGTCCTTTCTCTCCCTTTTTTGATTCAATAGCATCTCAGTGTTCGAGCCACCCAGTGTCTTTCACTAGCTTTTATTTTCTACTTTGATTTGGAGCTCATCCTTGCCCTGGCCGTTTCAAACCTGCATCTATGGCTTGGTTATTCAGAATTTACTGTCACAGCAGCAAAAGAAGGCACATGAGAGACATGAAAAGACTTTACTTTCCTGGGTTTGCATTGGTGCACTAACCTTATTAACAAGCAGGATCTAAGAAATACAAATAAGTAAATCAATGGCATAACAGAAAAAAAATGTTTAGCAATTTTCTATGACAGTGATGTTTTAATTAATCATAAATTTTATTGGCACTCGTGAGACCTTCTGAGAAGAAAATGCAAAATAACTATGATTTTCAGACAATGGCAGCAGCAGTGTATAAAATGCACATTTTTTGGAGAAATGTCTGTCATTAATCACTAATGTAAGTTTCAGAAGCATCCAGTGGGATGTAATAAATATGGCTGTGCCACAGAAAAAAATATAGCTACTAGGAGAAAGCCATGATTGATTTTTTTTTTCCCCCATAGTAGGAAGTTCTGGGGAGAACAGCATTGCTGTGAAGAACATCTTCATTTTCTTAACAACATCCAAACTGTTTTCTTAGAAGGCTTGGTATCTAGAATAGAATAGAATAGAATAGAATAGAATAGAATAGAATAGAATAGAATAGAATAGAATAGAGCTGGAAGGGACCTTGGAGGCCTTCTAGTTAGCCTCCTGCTCAAGCAGGAGAACCTATACTGTCTCAGATAGTCTCTTCTTAAAAATCTCCAGTGATGAAGCCTCCATGATTTCTGGGGGTAAGCTGTTCCACTGGTTGATTATCCTCAATGTCAGGAAGTTTCTCCTTAATTCTAGGTTGCTTCTCTCTTTGATCTGTTTCCAACCATTGTTTCTCGTCCTTTCTTCTGGTGCTTTGGTGAACAACCTGGCCCCCTCTTCTTTGTGGCAGCCCCTCAGATACTGGAATACTGCTATCATGTCTCCCCTATTTCTTCTATTGCTAGTGTTTGCATTATATTAAATCCAGTATGACAAGATCACTTTCACCCAAGGTTTCAGCAATTTCGATTCCCTCTATCACTTCTTCTCTATTTGTTCTATTTGTAAGGATTAAGTCCAGTATAGCTTTATGTCTAGTTCCCTCCTCCAACTTTTAGATGACAAAGTTATTGGCTAGGTTGGTTAGGAATCTGTTTGATCTCCTGCTCACTGCAGAGTTTGTCTCCCAGTTGATATCTGGATAGTTGGTCTCCCATTACTACTGTGGTATGCTTCCTACATGCATTTGTTAACTGGTTGGCAAAGAGTTCATCTATTTCTTCTGATTGGTTGGATGGCCTGTAATATACACCTATGATAATGTCACTTTTTTTCTCTTTTAGATTGACCCATATACATTCTGGAGAGATTTTATCTTTGATCATGTGCATTTCTGCAGATATGTAGTGTTCTCTTACATATAATGCAACTCCCCCTCCTCTTTTTTGTAGACCTGTTTCTTTTGAACAATTTGAATCTATCCATCAGTCCATTCCATTCATGGGTTTCATTCCACCAGGTTTCTGTTATGCCAACTATGTCATACCCTGCCTCGTGTACTATTGCTTCTAGTTCACCTTATTTGTTGCCCAAGCTTTGAGCGTTTGTATATAAGCATTTAAGACTTTTATGCCTGCCCATGGGTATGTTTCCTGTATGTCCTGATTGTTGTTTGAGGTTTTTTTATCATTGCCTACCATTGCCTATCATTGTTTGATTTGTTTTCTTGGAATTTGTGATTGATTTGGGGCTCTAGAGATTCTAGAGATTGGTCACCCTCCCTCCTCAGTTTTAGTTTAAAGCCCTCCTGATGAGTTGGGCCAGTCTTTTTCCAAGTACATTTTTGCCTGTTTTTGTGAGGTATAGCCCATCCCTTGCCAAGAGTCCTTCATGTAGGAAATCCAGTCCATGATCCAAGAAACCAAAGTTTTCTTGGTGACACAAACCCTTTAGCCAATGGTTTATTTCTAAAATTCTTTTTTCCCCTCAGTGGGTGTTGGCCTTTCATTGGGAGTACTGATGAGAATGCTACTTGTGCTCCTAGCTTCTCAACTTTATTGCCTAGTTGTTTGTAATCCCTGACTATTGTACTTAGGTTGTTTGTTGTGGCATTTGTCCCAATGTGGAGAAGGAGCAGGGCATAGTAATCTGTGGGCCTAATTATTTTTCTTATGTTCTCAGCCACATCTTTGATTTTTGCTCCAGGGAGACAGCATACCTCCCTGGATTGTATGTTTGGTCTGCAGATGAATGATTCCATTTCTTTGAGGATAGAATCTCCTATTACCAATGCTCTCCTTTCTTTTTTTGGGGGGGAGCTGAAGTCTGGGTGCTTTTCTGTTTATTTCAGGTGTGTTTGTTGATGTGGGTTTTTTAGGGATATTTTAAGTTGTTTCTTTGCTAGTTGTCTGCATGTCTTCTTTGAGGGGGGTTGTGGGTCTGTGTGTTTCCTTCTAAGGGGAGAAATCGATTGCTTAGTTTTAATGGGGCTGCTTCTGGTTGGGTAGGATTGAGCAGAAGGGGTTTGTTTGTTATATGCTGTTTCTTTCTTTGGGTATTGTGTTTCCTTCTCTGTGTGACATACCTCCATCTGTCTTCCTCCAAGGGTTTATCGGTAGGGTCATGCTTTCTGGGAATTATTTGTTCATTATTTGGTTCAATTTGGGGGGAGTTTTCTTTCATACATTGGGGTTTGGCTAGAGTTGCCTCTAAGTTCCTTACTTTTTCCTGTAATAGTTCACATCATTTGCATCTAATGCATGTATCTAATTCATGTTCTACCCAAGTTTGATTTACATAATACAGAGAGCAAAGCCATTTGTTTTTTACAAATAATTCTTTTTAGAATGCAACAAAGGTTGCAAATTACCTCCATGCCTTATAGCAAATGCTTTTATGCATTTTCTCAGTAGGGATGAAGCCCTTTTTGTCATCTTAGTGTAGATGGAGCAGGGAAAAATGGATATGTTTTAGCACTGGATTTTGGAGGCCAAGTCAGTCCATCAGCCAAGTTAGCTCTATAGCATTGTCATAGTTAGCAGCTCTCCAGAGTTTCAGGAAGACGGTTTTCCAGCTCTGTTTGAAGATACCAGGGACTAAAGAGGATCCCCATGGAAAAGTGGTGGCTTACGAATGGGCTATGGTCTTTCTTTCTTTCTTTTTTAAAGCAGAGATTTCATTCATATCATCCAACAAGTGTGAGCAAAATTAACAGAATGTTATCTTTGAAGGCTGTCAATAGTTACTTCTCTGTCTTGTCAACAGAATTCAAACTTCATCACCCTCTCAGCTCTAACTCTTAGGGCATTTTTCTGTTCCAACAGTTTCCCCAGGATATGAAGCTAAGATCAGTGTTGATATTTGGCTGTCCACAACTCTGGTTTGATTTCAGCACTGTCTATTTTTGTTCTGAAAACTGAGCAAGGAAAAGCACCGAACAAGATGCTACTTCTTCTAAAATCACTAAAGAAAATCTCTTCCCACTGTTACATAAAAGGACCTTAATTTCTAGAATTAAAATTATTCAGTTATTCAAAGCTAACCTCCGAAGGCTTATCTTCATCAAACTGAATTGAATTTCTCAGTGATTCAAAAATAATTAATCTCAAAGGAAACTGAATTCATTTTAATTCAAAGAATTATGGTCACTTGGTAATTGATGAAAGTCAATACCTGGAACCTAATATGCAGCTAATTGTAATATGTGATTGTGAATAAATAATTTATCTTTCAATATAGATATTACTATAATGGCCTACTTGAAAAGTGTATACTGTATAGAAGTCATGGGCAACATCAATAAAGGTTTGAATTTATTAACTTTTTGAATTTTTATCTCACTTTCCATCCAACAGGTTGATTAAGTTGTTCTTAATCTTCACATGAGGGCTATAAAATCACTTCATATTAGTTGAAGAGAGAAATGGTAAGGAGAACAATATCTTTTTACTTGTTCTGAAGGAAGGATTCAGCTAAACAAGTCCCAAAACTAGTAGTTAGCAAAGCTAAAACATGAGCAGTTCTATAGAAAACACTGTATTTATCTTGCTCAGTTGAGCATGGAATTCAGCCAAGGTTTATTTTCTCACCCCAAAAGGAAACAGCACCAAACTGAATAGCAAATGGCACATTAACCCACTTCCCAGCATTATAGAAACTTTAATAATTTTCATTTTTCATACTTTGTTTAAGCAGCTTATGTACAGCATTGCATAAAGATTTAATTATAATCAGCTAATGAAACCATTTTGAGCTAATAAACACCCAGAAGGAGTGTATACAGATGCAAGGAGGCATAGTTTTCCATATAAATGAAATACAAAGACAATGCATGTACTCTAGGTAAAAAAAATTGAATGTCTTTTAAAATAAACTTATAATATTAATTAACTCCTATTCAAGCAATTATTAAAATGCTTCCATTTTTTTCTAAGCCCAGGGGTTGCTCTTAGAATTATATTATCTGAATGTATTATTTTTTTCACTCCTTTCTACACTACAAAGCACAGATTTTTCTAAGTAGACAACCTTTTTAAGGAAAAGACAGATGCAGTTCTTTTTTTAATATGTCACAAAGATAGGCAAACTTTCACAAAGTTAGACAAATATTCTTGGAGTCAGAACAGTATTGCTACCATCACTCAATCTGGACAGGGCTTTTCTGATTATATTTTCAAATGTTCATTGCTCAAGAAATCATGCACACTTATATATCCACATCACATTTCTTTTTTGGGTAAGCAACATTGGCAAAGCCAAAAATGAAATGAATAACACTTTAAAAATTTAAAGGAAAAGATATGTGTTGAGTCTCCTCCAGACTGTAAGAAGGACAGAGGGAAACAGACAGCTGAGACTGACAAAGCTCATTATGTCAGCTACTTGATAGGTGCAGCTGCACATGTTATGCACAAAATTCTTCAGAAGAAAATGGAAGAAATAAGAATTACTGTACGTGGGCAGTGGGTAGGAAAACTCAAAGTAGACAGGGGGTTGAATGAAATCCTACTCTAATTAGGTTATTACCAGCCTGAAATGATATAGACAGATAGAATAAGATAGATACAGTTGATGGAATTTAAAATAACAGCCAAGAATAAAAAAAATTACCATTTTACCATCATTTAAAAAATGATGCTTAAAAAGTTTTATATCACAAATTGACATAGGTAAGATAGGATATAATCTGAAACAGGTGTTTGAATAATGTGCTATGTATAGCTTAAGGAAATACAGTAATGTTTTAGATTAAGATAACATTATTCTGTAATTACAGTAGAACACCCAAAAGGACTGAAAATAATGCAGGAAAACAATCAAAGGGCTGGAATCATATATACCAGGGGTGTCAAGCTCGCAATGTCATGTAACATATCGCGACGTACCATGAATTTTTTCCCATTGCCGGTAATGGGGTGGGTGCGGTTTCAGCATGACGCATCCGGCCCACCCCTGATATATACCAAACAAAGTGTATTTGCTTCCTCCCCCTCCCCCCCCCATTGCTGATAGAGGCAAATATTATAGTCTCCTATTCCCATGGCTCCTTTCTTCCTAGATGCCATCAAGAAGAAAACCAGTAATCACGAATTTTTAAGAAACTTGTCTGAACACTCTGCTATTATATCCCATAACATGTCTGAGCTTTCAAAGATTAAGCAGAGGGAAAAGAACAGCTGGTGAAATTTAATCAATTAATTGCTTACAATGTAATCAGCATTTGAACTGCTTCGTGTACAGAAAGAATTAAATAAAGGAAGAGTCATCCATCTGCCAAAATTACAGCCAGATCTCAATGGCTTGCAGTGACTAATGGAGGACTGAGTGCAATGTTCATGGTTCTGGAGCCACCTCCCATAATGCACAGCAGTAACATAGCTCTCTCTTTCAGTTCTGGGAGTCAATCCTCCTAATCTCAGTGTGGTACCACATATAGGCATTCATACATTTTTCAAGGACAGTTACAATTGTTTTGCCCACATCAGAGGCAACTTCTAGATGTTAAATGAAGGCTCACACATTCACCTTAAATTATCAGATGAAAACAACAAAGGGAACTGGGTATCTTAGTTGCAGAGATGTGCGTGAAAACTTGAGCTGGCTTTTCTCAGCAGCTTTATGTATTTTTTTTTAAATATTACCAGTTGCTGATGTGTTTTGAAGGGATCTTCTATGGAGTGCTGGGAAGGTTGGTATTTCCCTGAATTCCTTTGAAGTGCAAGTTAGCTAGCTATCAAGATATATCTTGTTCCTTAAAAACAAGTTCCTGATATCCCAACAAAAGCTGTGTGATACACTGTAAGGAACAGCAGCAGTCAAGACTGAAACTTGCTCTAAACTGCATTCTTCTCAGATTGAGACGGTAAGTAATTTCTATCAATAGGAACAATTTTGTATCTTCCAATTCATTCATGTGATTGAGAAAGAACAGCTATAAGGACACTCACACATGGGAGCACATATAAGTCCCTGGGAATATAAGTATGGATGGGTATAACTTTCAGATGGGCTGCTCTGAAGTGAAAAAAGATATCTTACTTAAAAAACAAAATTAAATATCCTGGTACAAATAATAATAAAGTAAGATAATATGAAAAATAATATTAACTGTGAGTGACCACTAACAAGATAATCCATTACTGAAATACCATCAAAAGCAATAGTACAATGTTCAAGATATCCAGAATGTAAATAACTCATCACCTTCGAGAAATAACTTTAATGGGCATTAGGGAAGAAGAGCCAAAATGAAGATTTAATGAGACTAGTAATAAGGAAAATAAGGTAATTATGCTTCTAACAGAGGATGTAATGTCCCATTATATTAAATATATATTTTCCTTTCTTCATAACATGACTGAAGATTGCCCTGGTAATATATGCATATTTCATATTTCTGAAATACAAACTCCGAAAGTACACTAATTTACTGAATATTCCACAAATGAGATGTTCCTTGGCCTGCCACACTTCTCAAGCAATAGCAATGCTTATTATTACTTGTAAGCTTAGATCCGGATTATTTCTTTTACTGGAATACTAATTGTGTACATTTTTTAATAAGGCTGGGCAATGCCTGAGGACTGAGGCAAAACAATGCTTCTGAGCATGCAGAGTACACATGAAGCATCTGTCTGTAGCATTTTAAGCAACAGTGATCACACAGTTGCACTCTTCTGTGCTCTAACAGTTTCCATAGCTCTGGTATATGCATATATAGACACACACACACACTTTTTTCCCTATGCATTTTTGTTAATACCTTGTGATTGAAGAAGCAGAACTAATTCTGAACTCATGTTAAAAACAAAGCAAATGGTTGCTATTGTTATTTATAGATCCAGTATTATATATGCCCTCACATATATGACAATTAACACCTTAAATAAATACCCTAATCTATTTTGCATTGCAGTAACACTAGATTGTTGGAAGTTGTTACCTTCTAAATCTACCCTAGTCAGTCCCTACAGAAGCACTGGCTCTGAGCATTATAATTCAAAAAAAGGCAGAGACAAATTGGAATGAATTCAGAGGTGAAGGGTATGGAAAGCAAGCTCTATGCCAATGGTAAAAGGATCTGGGTTGTTTGGTGTACAGAAAAAAATCACTCCAGGGAGAGATGAGACAGCATACAGAAGTAGAGTTATTATTACATTAGATTTAGATTAGATGTTTATCCTGCCTTTATTATTTTATAAGTAACTCAAGGCATTGAACATACTTAATACTTCTTCCTCCTTCTATTGTCCCCACAACAATAATTCTGTGAGGTGCGTTGGACTGAGAGAGAGTGACTGACCCAAAGTCACCCAGCTGGCTTTCATGTCTAAGGCAGGACTAGAACTCACAGTCACCTTAACCTTAATCACTACAACAAATGTGCTATATTATTCTCTATTATTCTCTATCACCGCACAGGACAAGAACTTCCTGATTAGAGAAGCTGGTAGTCAATGGCAGACAAGTTGCCATGTGAAGTGATGAATTATCACATGAAATTAACTGAACTCATAAGCACCTATCTCATATTATAAACTTGATAAATTTTAAGACTCTTCTGATTGTTGGCTACCGTAGACTAACGGGGCTCTCCTCCAACATATGAAACATAAGGAGGATTTTACTACTGGCACATAAATATAATTTCATTTCAAAATCAAGAGAGTAAGGAAAGTTATAATCATATATAAAATTAGTGCCGTAATACTGCCATGCAAATACAGATTATCATCCTAGATGCGTATAGATTAAAACTATACAAAAGCAAGATTCAGGAATTCCTTTCAGTGTTCGTACTAGGAAATTTCTCTCTGTGGTGGCATTTACCATCTATTAAGATTTACAAAACAGATGCTGGTTCAGGAAATTGGGATGCTCCTTAAGAAGAAATCATCTCCATGCTAATTAGCAGCATATGTAATTACTAATATGGAAAGCTTCTGCAAGAGATGAAAACTTTTAGCAGAGACAGTAAACGATCTGAGAAGGGGTGAGTTTCATTTATCTGTTTAGAATTCTGACATAAAACTGTGTCAAGCACTTCATTTTTTGGAATATAATTTTTATTAAAACTTTTAAAAACAAGAAGATAAAACAAAAACAAACTAATATCAAGTAAGGAAGAAAAACAGAAAGAAATCAAAGAAAAAAGTACAAGAAAAGAAAAAAGTTGAAGAAAGGAAACAAAAAAGATATAAAGAAATAGCTTCTTCACAGCAGTTATAACTACAAATATATTTTTATTTCTCTAAAGTTACATCATATTACTCTTTTTTCTGTAATCTATCCTATCTAATCATGAAAGTCACAAATCACAAGTCCATAAGAGACTTCCAGTCACCAATAAATATAGATTATGTCTTTTCTCTAATCAAAGAAGTCAATTGATCCATTTCAGCAAAATTTGTCAATTTCACCAGCCATTCCTTCATAGTGAGTAGTGTTGAATCTTTCCATCTCAGTGCATACAGTAATATCATCACCACAGTTATCATATAATGGAATAATCTTCCACTGCCTTTTTTCTAACTGTAAAACTACATTATGCATTTCAGTTGCATATCTGATTTTTTTTTTATTTTAAGCATCTCTGAAAAGGATTGACATTTTAAATATTAGAATACTGGTTGGCTGAAGAAAGATCAACTGCCATTATTCTGTCTGAATTACCAAGTCTCTTCTCAACCATTCTTTCCCTCAGAAAGCATTCTATCTATTCAAAATAAAAAGACGCCAAAATAATTAACTATATAAGATTTCTGCAGTATTGATGGGTCTTCCTTGAGGAATACATGATGTAAATATTACATGTTTTTTTCTGCCTGTTACTTTGAAAATAAATTGTATAGCTTGGGGGCTTTGTGTTGAAACACAAACAAGCTGGTTTAAAAGAAAATATATTGTATATTACATTGTTGATCAGTATGCATTAAATATGACTATATTTCCTGGCAATGGAAATAGTAAAAAAATAATAATCTGTGACTTCTATTTCATATCATTTTCAGAGAAGCAATTTGGAGCTGAGGAGGATAGTAAAGATAACCGCTTGACTGCAAATTGTATCATTCTTTAGTTTAAAAAGAAAAAAGAAATAAACTAGGAAAGTTAAAAATGAGAAGCAGAAGATTCCCTCATGAATGAGGGCGAAAGATCCAGTCTGGATTGGTCACCAGTTTAGTCTTCCAAGCTTTTGGACTCATGCTGGAACCCATCCGCAGGAAACTCTTTAGCAGAGTCCCTCTAGCAGAAGATTCCCTATTGTGGAACCATTTTTATTTATTTCAAAAATTAATATGTCTACCTATCTCTTATAATCGCTGCAGTTGACAGAAGCAGCTTCAAACCATATCACCCATCTGAGATGACATAGTAACAGATTGCCTTAAGATGACATCTGGGTCTTAACCCTCAGGCACAATTTTTAGATTGATTCCCAAGAATGACAAATCCCCTGTGTTTATTTTCCTAATTGCTCCCCTACCTATCACCAACAAATCAGTTATTTCAATATTGAGCTTCAAGCAGCTTCCAATCATTCAGGTGCAAGTATCAGCTTTGCACTGAAACAGCATGGACCCAATGCTATCCAAATCTGAGCCCACAGATTAGAATATAAAGCTGGATGTCACCAATTACCACAACCCATGAAATTTAACAAGATTTCCCAGTGGTTGCTCTTACTATTAAATATGAAAAGCGTGAACTGCATAAAATATTGCAGAGACAAAGCCAGGGAATTGTTCATCTTTACTAACCAGATCTACTCGTCCAACATGATAGGAATTGGGCAAAAATCTGGCCAACCCATGATCAATAGTATTGAGTGCCATCAGTGGATCTGACAGATGGCTTTTGTCCACTAAGCAAAGGAAGTCCCTAGGTTCTAATCCTAGACTGATGTTGATTGAAAAATCCAATTCAGATAGATCTGAGCATCTAAACACCATACAGTATTTACATTTAACTTCCCTAAAAATGGGGTAGAGGTGGGGTAAACATTTGCTGATGATTCAGCATATGAGCATACAGACAAATCTATATGTGGTTTCTTGCTCAGGAACTTGCAATTTCAAACCAGAGAGAGAGAGAGAGACTATCCATCCTTAAACGAGGCATTAATCTCTATCCCCATGAATAGATCAATCACCTGTCAGGTAGACTGAAGCAGCCAAGATCAACCTGAGATACGTCAGAATCCCATCTAGTTCTATTAATCAGTCTTGCCTGAAACAGCCCAAAGAAGGTCCAATTCTTCTGCTTTTTAGATATAAATCTGTAATGAGAACTAGAAGGAAGCAAGTTGTAATCTGACCTTAACAGCAAAGGCAAATTCTCCAAGCACTGAATGGATAGCTCTGTTTGGGTTATTTAACAGATTGAATTTAGTAGACTGTGCAGAACTCTAAAGAAGCCTTCTAAATGGTTCTTTGTCATGTTTATAAGAAAAGCTTCTTTACCATCACAAGAACCCTAACATATTGCAAGCAAAATGCAATAAGGCATCCACAATAAGCATAGGAGCAAATAAATCTCCAGAACACTTCAGTCTTTATTGCTTCTATTTCATTTTTCAGAGGTCATCCAACTAGAAAAGTGATTTATGAAAATATCCCTGGGTAAGAAACTACTTGGGAACCAATCAGCTATGATGTAATAGATAGAATACTGGCCAAAAGGCTGGGACTCTTGAAGGCTCATTGAATAAGGTGAAAATTGCCACATCCAACTTGCTTCTTGGGTGAAGCCAATGGAGATTTTTTTTTCTCAGACCAGACACTGCAGTAGATAAGAAGATTAGTCTGCATTCACCCAGTAAGAAATCTGTTGCCAAACCACATTTAAATCACCCCAAATATGACTAACTTTTTTGATGTTCTGTAAGAACTGTAAAGAAAATACAGTCTCCCCAAAATACATAATTACAGGTTATGATTGTCAATCATATTCATATTGAAAGTACCCGGGACCAACCACCCTGGGGACTCCAGAAGAAGGTCTAATAACACTTTGTTCAATTCAGGGGTAAACTATGCTGAGTGTAGAAATATTCAAGTGAGAGTTTGATGACATAACATTATTCTGGCAGGACACAATGAGGTTCAAAGAATTTTGTACCTGATTTATAAACCAATCAGCAATGCGAAGCACTCTCTGTTCTACTGGAGCACCAATTACCTGTTTGGAGTAAGATGAGCCAATTTTCATCTAACCTCACTGATGACAAGTAGATCAGAGCACACATTCATGATCAAATAATGGATAATAGTAGTTTTATGACTATTCACCTAACATTAACCACAATCAGGAAGAGACAGAAAATTACTAATAGAGTATCATGAACTTCTCGGACTTTGAACTTGGAGATTGCCAGCCTGTAACAAGGAAGTCAATGAGGATTCAGCCACTTGAAGCAGTTTCTATAACTAATGAGTTTGATTCAGCAAAGGTGAGGGCTGACTCCAATAAGAGAAAGACAGATTCAAACAAGATGGCAGTTAAAATGAGCCATATGGTCCAAATCCTTGAAGGTAAGTGTGTTAACTTCATTAATCAAACAAGGTCAGGGAATCTAGCTCAGGGGTCCTCAACCTTGGCTTTGCTGGCTGAGGGATTTTGGGAATTGAAGTCCACAAGTCTTAAAGTTGTCAAGGTTGGAGACCCCTGATCTAGCTGTATAAAGACATTCTGCAGACCTTCTTCCTTGTTGGAAACAGTCATCTCACTTTCAACCTGCTTTTTGCTGACCAAAAATTCCTAGCTCTTCCTGACTCTCTCCCCTGTGAATTTGCACCCTTAAATTCTGTTCCTTAAACTCCTCTAGCTCTGAATGTTGCAATTATCAGCTAATGGCTCAGACTTTATCTCCTTCAGCTACTTCTATGGATTCTCTTGTTCTCTGCTCCAGATTTTAAACAAGAACTCTGTGAAACTTTCTCACTGTATGTACGTCCTTACCTCATTAATAGCCTTCAACCTATATCTTGAACTGATGTATTAGTTAAACTAATAAAGCAATTATAACCAACAGGTGAATTCTCCTTCCTGCCCATTCACAGCTGATGGCAGTAGTAGGAGGTTGCAGTAGTAATAATAACTACTACTAGTAGTAGTGGGTTGCAGTAGTAGTAGTAACAGTTTAACACTGATAACTTTGGTCAGCATGAAATAAAATATCACACCAAGAGATGAATACAATAACACTTCATGTTTAAATGACAGCTAAAAGATAGCATCTCGGCAATTTGAATGTTTTAGAACAAGAATTAGAACAACTGCCTATCTGTGCCGGAAGATAGTGCAGCAAGACCAAAAATCTCTGCTTCTGCTCTTGCTTGTTCTACCTCCTGGCAAAATGACTCATTCTCCATCCCACAAATGACACAATTGGTTGCTGATAGCCAAGATTTAACACCTTTAGCCAATGTACAGTATATGGTTTGCACCATACCAGGCCTATGCAAATGACTGATACCCACCCTGTCTTAGTGGTTGTTGCTGAAAAAGCATCGCCATTCTCTGAAAAGAAAGGCAAGAGAGCTGGGATGTAGAGTTTAAATCAGAGTAACAACTGAGTAGACAACTCTCCCCAGCCGTGTAATAGTGATGACAGTAGTGGGGGTTGCAGTAGTAGTAGTAACAGTTTAACACTGATAACTTTTGTCAGTAGGAAATAAAATATCACATCAAGGGATGAATACAATAACACTTCAGTTTTGAATCACAGCTAAAAGATAGCACCTTGACAATTTGAATGATTATAGGTTTTAGAACAAGAATTAGAACATCTGTCTGAATAAACATGCATTTCTCTTTAAAGCATTAATGATTAAACCAGCTCCACAAAAACCCATAAAGTAGAAACATTTTAGCACCTTTTTTAAATGTTGGCAGTTGATGCCAGAGGACAGGCACTAGATGGGAAAAAGCTCTTAGCTGCAATGTGACTCAGTCAGTCTTGCCTAAATAACTGGCTCCAGTTAACTTCAGCAACTTACTATAAACTGATCCTTTTCATCAGGGTCTTCAAACTTGGCCCTTTTATGACTTCTGGACTTCAACTCCCAGAATTCCTCAGCCAGGCATGCTGGCTGAGGAATTCTGGAAGTTGAAGTCCACAAGTTATAAAAGGGCCAAGTTTAAAGACCCCTGCTTTCCATGGTTCAGGATTGGCAATACAGGAAGGTGTAAGGATGGTTTGGACCTAGATCAAGGGCAAAATGTGGAACTGGTAATCCAAGCTGCATCTCTGTGGGATTGGGTGGAGCTGGCCCTGAATCTTCCCATAAAGGTTTTCTCTTTGATATTTCAGATTTCCAGTTTGTGGATGCAATGCCTTCATTTAACAGACCTGTATTTTGAAGCATGTTAGGGGGGAAGCCATTAATGCCCACTGGGGCAAGAACAAAAGCAATGCCATCTAATAGGAAGTAGGACCCTTTTTTGAGATAGATCTAAAAGGGAGATAGATCTAATAGGGAGAGACATGACTCAAAGTTTCCACCTTCTAATTTTGTCGAATTAAGCCAATAGGTAAATGAATACTTAATTCAACAGTAATATTTTTGCCGCCTGTTCCCCAACAGCATTTTTAAAAATTGTAACAAAAAAAAGAAAAAGGAGAAAAAGATATTGGAAAGACATAGATGTTTAAAAACTTGTCTTTGGTTTTGCTTCTTTTTTAGTATCAGACTTTGTAAATGAAACAAAATGTAATTTATTCCTGACATCTACTATAAGAAAAATGTTAATGACAGCAGATTATTTAACTATTAGTCATTTTCGAGAAATACAATAATCCTCTGATAATGTATCAACTGCTCAAAGTAGCATGGTTGAAAGCCAGTTCAGTTTTAATTATGCATATGTGATTTTTCTATCATCTGAAATTTAATCTTTTGCTTCTGCAAAATATAAATCTGCTAAGATTTTTCCTATATTTAATGAGCTGCAACAACACAGCAGTTTATTTTTCCAGCTGTAATTTTGCCATATGGGATTCAAGCTTGCATACTACTTGATTTCAAATGGCCCGTTAAAATGATTGAAGACAGAACAAGAGACAGAGATCAATCAACCAAATGTCAATTGGAAGCCAACACATCTAATTTTCATCTCATCATGCCATGATCAGATAGCAAAACATCTATCTATCTATCTATCTATCTATCTATCTATCTATCTATCTATCTATCTATCTATCTATCTATCTATCTATCTATCTATCTATCTATCTATCTATCTATCTATCTATCTATTTATCCACCCATCTAACAGCAAAGAAATATTCTTTGCATATCTAGCATTGCTGCCCTAAAATGTCAAGAGTCTTGGTGGATCCTTAGAGGAATTTGTATAGAACTTTAATGAGAATTTATTCCAAGCTGCTGTAGGTGCAGTATCATTATTACTACAGCAAAATGTGGCAATAACACTCTGGCTTGCAGTAGTTGAGGGATCTGTTTGTTTGTTTGTTTGTTTGTTTGTTTGTGGATTATATGGAAAGTCCAAATAAGAAGGTGCAACATAATTTGTCATGTCTGCTACCTTCACCACATCTCCAAGCAAGCTAATCCCTGGCTTTTCATCTGTTGTCTTGGAAGCATTACCACATATTCCAAGCTGGAAAGCAAATATTATATAAGCTAAATTGTTGAATAACTGCAAACATAGTTGAATACATTCAACCGAATACACTGTGGCTTCTTTTCACACCTCTTTTCCAAAGTTTTAGGCAGATGTTTTTATCCCCTAATCTACTTTAATTGCACAATTTCTGACACTTTTCCCCAAGCCTGCTTCATAATCATTTTCCCTAGAGTTTAGAAAGTCAAATTAGTGGCTGTTGCTAAGTATTGAATGATGTTCTTAAAATATGCTACAAAATGCATTTGCCCATTATTATCTAGGTCACACTGATTAAGCAGGTTGATTTTTGTAAACTGAATTGTTTTTAATGCATTGATATGGGTATTCCTCAAAAGGAATAAGATAAGCATCCATGTTAAAAAAACAACAGCCATCTAGAAATAATTGATATGTTCTAGTTGGTAGAAATATGTGTGTGTGAATAAAGTGTTCTGAATTACTAATGAGTAAACCAGAAAGAAACAGATAATTGTCTGCATCCAGATTTGCCTTAAAGAAAAGCTAGAACTAATGTGCAGTAGAAGAGAATATATGTAGTACATGGTTGAACTGTGGATTTCTTGGTGCTCTCTGAGTGTGGTTGCTTTTGTGAAAGTATTTCATTACCCATTTAGGTAACATCTCCAGTGTTGGAAAGAAGTGAAGTTTGTTCGTTGTTATATACAATAGCTTCTCCTATCAATGTTGGTGGAGATGATGTTTTCTCCTTGGTAGTTCCTTGACTGGGCTGTTGTTTATTGCTTGATTGCTTCTCTGGTCTTAATCCTGATATTAATCTCTGCTTGTCTGGCTGTTGATTGCTTGCCAGGAGGTGTTCTGGTCTTTTTCTTTCCTTTTTAGCATTTTTATTGTACTGTTTTGAAATGTATGCAAATGTTGCTTATCTCTAACCCTAACCCTAAAGGGAAAAACAACCCAAGAAGCGTGGGAAACTCTGAAAAATGTGAGCATAAAAGCCCATATTAGCACAATACCATTGAGAAAGAAAAACAAGAAATCCAAGAAGAAACCAGCATGGCTATACAAAGATCTCTCTAACAAACTGAAAGACAAAAAGGACAAATACTAATAATGGAAAGAGGATCACATAACTAAGGGCATTATCAGCAGACAGCCAGAATATTCAAAGATGAAGTCAGGAAAGCAAACGCTCAGAACGAACAAAGATTTGCAACAGAAATCAAGGATAATAAAAAAAAGTTTCTTTCAACATATTAACAACAAGAAAAAAGTCAAGGAAACTGTAGGTCCACTAAAGAGAAAAGATGGCAAGGAAACAACAGGCAATAGGGAGAAAGCAGAACTGTTTAACTCATACTTTGCATCAGTCTTCACACAAACAATAACTATAGCCCAATATACAAAAAAAAAACCACTGCAAAAGACAAACTAGAAACAAAAATAAAATAAGCAAGAAAATGGTAAGAAAACGCCTATCCAACCTTGATGAATATAAATCACTGGGACCCGACACATTACAACCCAGAGTTCTGAAGGAGTTGGCAGATGTTATCTCAAACATTGCACCATATCTTTCAAAAATCCTGAAACACCGGGGAAATACTTGAGGATTGGAAAAGGGCTGATGTGGTTCCAATCTTCAAGAAAGGGGGAAAAAACAGACCCAGGAAACTACAGACCAATCAGTCTATCATCAATACCTGGGAAGATCCTGGAAAAGATAATAAAAAACAGATTTACGAACAACAAGAAGCAAACAAAGTTATAATTAATAGCCAGCATGGCTTTGTCAAAAATAGATCGTGCCAAACCAATCTTATTTCATTCTTCAATACTGACTAAACTAATAGACCAGCGAAATACTGTGGATGTAGTATACTTAGACTTCAGTAAGGCATTTGATAAGGTAGACCACAACCTACTCCTTGGTAAGCTAGGAAAAGGTGGAATAGACAACATCACCACCAGATAGATCTGTAGCTGGCTGGCAAACCATACTCAATAAGTAATCCTACATCCACATGGAGAGAAGTAAGCAATGGGGTACCACAAGGTTCCATATTAGGCCCAGTTCTCTTCAATATTATCATAAATGACTTAGATGAGGGAATTGAAGGGGAACTCATTAAATTTGCAGATGACACCAAACTGGCAGGAGTAGACAATACTCCAGAAGACAAACTCAGGATCCAAAAAGATCTTGACAAACTTGAACAATGGGCCCTGTCCAACAAAATGAGTTTCAATGTGGAGAAAAGCAAAGTTTTACATTTAGGCAGGAAAAACCAAAGGTACAAATACAGACTGGGAGAGACCTGGCTTAAAAACAGTAACTGTGAGATGGACCTTGGACTTCTAGTGGACAATCACCTGATCATGAGCCAGCAGTGTGCAGCAGCAACAGCCAAAAAAGCTAACACCATCTTGGGTTGTATAAACAGAAGCATAGAATCAAGATCATGCAAAGTATTAGTACCACTTTATAAAACCCTAATAAGACTACACCTGGAATACTGCAGCCAATTTTGGTCACCATATCACAAAAAAGATGTTGAGAGTTTGGAAAAAAAATTCAGAGAAGAGCAACTAAGATGATCAAAGGCCAGGAGACTAAAATATAGGAAGAACGGCTGCGGGACTTGGATCTGGCTAGTTTAAAGAAAAGAAGAAACGGGACTTCTGGTTTACGTTGCAGTGGAAAGGGACGCAGGAAGGCAGGGCTCTGCCTTCTATGCCTGATTTTGCCCTGATGGGGGCCCTAAAAAGGGCCTAAAATCACCCCAAAGAGGTGATAAAAGGAGGGGTGCCTTATCAATCACGGTCAATCCAAGGAAAGCCCTCCAAACCAACAGGGGAAAGACCAGCAACTTTCCTGTAGCTGGCCATTAGCTGCTGAAAACCAAAGAAAACAAAAGCACCAATTAATACATCGTAAACAGCATGTTTGGAACTGGGTGAGAATATTGATTCTTTCTTTACTATTTTGCAACTGAATTTCCTTAGAAAGGCTTCCAAGAAGCTAAAAACCTCCAAATGTAAATGGAAGTGGCATTTTAATTTTTTATGGGGGACAGAAACATACAATACTGAAGTGAAAGTAACATAAAGCTACAATTTTGATAAATTTGAGAACATAGATAACTGTTAAGATTTTGTCTTTGGAAAAAAAAACATTGAGGCAAAGTACAAGAAATCAATCCTTTGTTTTAAGAGTGGAAAATAGACCTTGCATAACATCTAGTGGTGGATTTGTGTATAGCACCATAATTTGCTTCCTGGCTGCTTGGTGATTCCTAGCTCAGGAGAACAGCTGGCAATAAAGGAAAATATTTTGGCATACTTATCACTCTGACATAATAATAATAATAATAATAATAATAATAATAATAATAATAATAATAATAATAATAATAATAATAATAATAATAATAATAATAATAATAAAGTTAGAAGGGACCTTGGAGGTCATCAAGTCCAACCACCTGCTCAGGCAGGAAACCCTATACCATTTCGGACAAATGGCTGTCCAGTTTCTTCTTAAAAACTTCCAGTATTGGAGCATTCACCGCTTCTAGAGGCAGGTTATTCCACTGGTTAATTGTTCTAACTGTCAGGAAGTTTCTCCTTAGTTCTAGGTTGCTTCTCTCTTTGGTTAGTTTCCATTCATTGCTTCTTGTCCTGCCTTCAGGCACTTTGGAAAATAGCTATTATTTTTAATCAGCTCTTCCCTGGTTAATTAAATAATAAAAATAGAACTCTTTAGATGAGATAGCAACTCTTTTTACTTACAAGTTACTATAATTTTATTATTATAATTGCTGTTTTGGTTAATTAATAGATATTGACATCACTTTTATATGCAGCACTAATCTAGTGCTACCTTAATTTTTTTTTACTCAGTTTTATATACCTTGCAAATCTCTTTTCTAGTTTCTTTTGTTTCTTATTTATTTTCTGTTTTTGTGTTTCACTTTTGTATTATATCAAACAACAACAAGAAGATATTGGAAGCTGTAATTATTTACTCAGGGCTGTATGAAATCCTATTTAGCAAAAATGCCATCCAGATTTTTTTCAGATAAAACCTCTCAAAATAGACTATCACAGTATTATGGGGAAGTTATAAATGTTCACACTTAATATCATCTCTAATAATAATAATAATAATAATAATAATAATAATAATAATAATGATGATGATGATGATGATGATGATGATGATGATGATGATGATGATGATGATGATGATGATGATGATGTTAATAAAGTTGTAATAGTAATAATAAAGTTATAATAATAATAAAGTTCTTGGATTATAAATACCTACTGAGCCTGGACTTTTAACTTCAAGAGCTAGTGAGAGAGAAATAAAAATTTGACCTTGGACTATGCCTGGCTGGAAGAGACTTTTGAGCTGTTTTAAGAGAGATTGAACATTTTGAACACTTCGAACATTGTGGATTACAACCTTGCCTGATTGACAATTTTTGGGTATTTGAGACAAAGGATCACTATAAAATATTGCTTTCAGGATTGAACCTATACTTTGGAATCTATTGGATTATAAATGATACATATAAAGACCAGAAAACTAGAGGAAACTTTGATCTACTCTTACTGAGACTGGTGATATTAGAGGATCTCCAGGAATAATGCCTCAAGAAAAAACAAACACCTTTCAGAAAGAAATATATTCTATGCTACAACTAATTCACCAAACAATTGTTGACTGCAGAGAGGACATAAAAAGAAATCATAATGAGATTAAAAACAATTTAGACAATATAAACGAGCAAATCTCCAAATTAGATCTACAACTAGAAAGTTCCCAGATAAAAACTACAAAGTATGAACAAATAATCCAGAAATCAGAAGACGAAACAGAAGAAATGGATTTAGAGATGGAAGAGATAAAAGAAGGGAAATATAAATGACTATATACAAACAAAAATACTGCAAGACTTAGCTATAACAATGAAAATGCAAAAGACCTTCTATCCCCTAGGTCTGCAAAATGTATCTGATGACAAGGGAAAATATTTTAAAAAATGGAAGATAGAGCTGTTAGGGGAAATGTCACAACTTGGGAGACAGGGAATGAAAAGAGAAATGGAGGGAGAAAGGAACTGGGAGTTGTTTAAGGAATATAAATGGGCAGAATTCCCTCTGCCAAAATACCCTACCTAAATTGTCTTCCTCATGTCAAGCAATTTTTACAAAAATGGAAAGAAAATTCCTGGGCGATCTAATTGCCCTGGCTCGGAAAGCTACTTGGCAAAGAAAGAAAGCGAGAGTCAGATTTAAAAGATAGAAGATTTGACCTTTTAGAGGGGGCATTATATGTTTAAATACTTGTTTGAATAAGATTAAAAGAACGGATGACCCTTAGATATAATTAGATTTTTATAATGAAAGATATGATTTAGAATTAAGATAGCATTTTTTTCCTCTTTTTTGATACGGGAAATATAAAGATAAGAGGAGGATTGATATGAATAAAACTTTTAGCTATATAAATGTAATTAATATTGAGAAAATCATAACTGATAAAGATATTTCAAATACTCATGGGAAATCAAACCTTATAAGAGCACAAAAACAGGATATTGATTAATGAATTGATATTATTGATTTATGAATTGATATTATTGTTATTTGTATGATATTAGTAAAATATGATGAAGATGCTTATATTTAACTCTGTATACATTAACAGTACCAAAATTGTAACAGTGTAATGAGGGGAAAATGGAAAAAAATATGGAGAAGAAAGGAGGATCAGGGAAAAATACTGGATTGTGTAGTATTGAACAGATTTATATTGAAGAAGTTAATGTTAAATATTTGAACCCAGACAACATGTTGTTTACTAAGCACTAAAGACTGTAATTATTAAAAATTAATAAAATTAATAAATTAATAAAAAAGAAAAGAAGAAATAGGGGAGACATGATAGTAGTATTCCAGTACTTGAGGGGCTGCCAAAGCACCAGAGGGCAGGACAAGAAACAATGGCTGGAAACTGAACAAAGAGAGAAGCAACCTAGAATTAAGGAGAAACTTCCTGACAATGAGAACAATTAACCAGTGGAACAGCTTGCCTCCAGAAGTCATGGGCACAAAATCACTGGAGATTTTTAAGAAGAGGCTAGACAGTCACTTGTCTGAGATGGTATAGGTTCTCCTGCTTAAGTGGGCAGCTGGACTAGAAGACCTCCAAGGTCCCTTCCAGCTTCTATTCTATTCTATTCTATTCTATTCACCTATCAATGGTTGATTTGTCTCACTGCCAAGTTCCCAGGAATTTACTACCATTTTTGGATATACCTTGGTCTAATTTTCTGTCTGTCCTACATAGTGGTTGTTACAATCCTTACACTGTAAGTTGTAGATGATTCCTGCTTTTTCTTCTTGGGCTACTAGATCTTTTAGTTTACTTAAAATATTTTGGAGGTCTTTAGTTGGTTTGTGTGCTATGGAGATGCTATGTGGTTGAAATAGACTGTTGGTGATTTCTGAGATGTTTTTGGTGTATAGCAGTGTTATCTTTTCATAGCTTGTGTTGGTTATGCTGTAGTGGTTGTGTGGTTGGATGCTTTTTGATAAAGTTGTGTGGGTATTTATTTTGTTGGAAAATGTTATATAGGCAGCCTGTTTCCTCTTTCTGATTTTTGGCTTGCTACACTGTGTTTGTGCTCATCTGAATAATGTCCTTGTACACATCCTTTTGTGGGAGGTTGGGTTGTTACTTTGGTAGTGGAGCACTTGGTGAGTGTGGGTGGTTTTCGATAGACTTGTGTTTGTAATTTGTCCCTATTTCTTCTGCTGATGAGGATATCCAGAAAGGCTAATATGTTACTGTTTTCTCCAACTGTTGTGAATTATATCCCTTTGAAGATGTTGTTCATAGTTTCATATATCTTCTTTTTTATTAATATCTACATACCATATCCATACTTTTGGTTGTATGTGTAGGAGTGCTATATTTTCTAGACATTGCATTAGAGTCTCTGCTGAGTCCTGAAAGTGGTGATCCCATGGATTTTTTTTTATTTGTTGGCATATTTGTCCATCAAACTGAAAGTAGGTAGTGAGACAGAACCTGATGAGGTCCATGATTCTGGATATTTTGATCTTAGTGTATTTGGTAAGGTATGCTGTACAGTGCCGTGGATTCTTTTGTTAGTTCTGCCACTATAAAGA
Source organism: Protobothrops mucrosquamatus (assembly GCF_001527695.2). Classification (NCBI taxonomy): domain Eukaryota; kingdom Metazoa; phylum Chordata; class Lepidosauria; order Squamata; family Viperidae; genus Protobothrops; species Protobothrops mucrosquamatus. The sequence goes on along the minus strand of NW_015386321.1, from coordinate 822,824 downwards.
GTGCTATGACATTGACTGAAACCATAATCTCAACTTCTATTATAACCAAGATGGTTAATATAGTACGTACTATTTACTGGGGAGACTTGAAATATATATGTTTATCTGACAAATAATTACCATCATAGGAAGATGATAAGATATGTTAAGGCCTGACATCAAAATATGCAGAGTCCAGATTTCAACAGATTATGACAATCCTGCAAGTCCATTGTCTTGATGTAACCAGAATTCCTACATGACATGACAGGCTGGGTGGGAATTCTGAGCCAAGTATCTTAGCACAACTTAAGAAACCAAGCTGAGTAAGTCTAAAGTAACTCACCCATTAGACCATGTTTGTTTGCTATCCTGAAAACTTCATGGGATGAAAGTATATGACATAAAACGAAGATCATTAGTAAATTTGTCAGTGTATGTTCTAGTGGTGCTGTCAGAGTAAAGGGGCCACAGGTAACAGGATTTTTAACATCTTTAATGCCCATGAAAAGATCTTGCCCTCTTCAGTTCTCCACCCCGCCACTATTCTCTCTCTTTTTTCTTCATTACTCCCCACACATGCAAGAGAAATCCAGAGAAAAGCATTTCACATCTTTTCCCATGTGAAGCTACATTTTCACTTGACATATATAAGGAGCCCTGGTGGTACAATGGTTGTTCAGTATTTCAGGCAAACTCTGCTCACAGCCTGGAGTTAGAGCCTGATGAGGCTTGAGGTTGACTTAGCCTTCCATCCTTCTGAGGTCGGTAAAATGAGGACCCAGATTGTTGGGGGCAATATGCAAATAATGCTTACATTGTGAAACATCCAGAGAGTGCTGTAAAGCACTATGGGGAGGTATATAAGTCTAAATGCTATTGCTATTGCTGTATGGTGATATATAACCAATTCCAGGGTATGAACATCTTATGTACATTTAAATTTTCAGATTATATAAAAATGTTGAGATGGCGGTAGGAACATGAAGATATTTTTCTTTAGGTTCCATGAGCATTCCCAAAGCAGTTTTACAACTGATTTTAATAATGTATTGCAGTTCCATTTGCAGCATTTTCCTTCTTGAACTATACTTTTGCCCAGCAAATGATTCTGAAGTATAAAACCATAAATTATGGCATTATTCATAAAGGTTATCCATGGGTAGAAATGGTGGTTTTTCTCTGAATAATACAAACAAAGTGGCTTCATACCTTCAAGGTCAGTGTGTGTATATAATTTCTGTTTTGAAAGGAGCAATTTACACACCTGGTTGCCTGTTCTAAATCATAGTGTGCAGATACACATTGCATTGGGATGCCAATTCTTTAGTTCTAAACTATTGTAAGAAGTAGAAACTGAAGCTTATGATGCTGTTGAGATGCAACCTCAACACAGGACATCTTGACTGCAAATTACCTCATTGTAGCTAGAAAAAAAATAGAACTACCATTATTATTAGTATCCCTTCGACATTCTCAAATGCTTAATTCAAACAGATGTTTGCAAATTCTATTCATATTATTTAGACAAAATCCACTTCCAATTATATTTTACATCTTCCAGAAATTTGGAAATGAACCAGGGACCACATCAAAGTCAGTAACTTTGATAATCACAACTCCTCATTCACCCTTCAAGTTGCAAGGATTAAAACTCCCAGTGCCCTCCCCATCCAGATAAACATTTAAGATTCCAAATACTTTGTAAAGTTACGTTTGCAAACATTCCCAGTTCAAATAAATCCTGGACCATGCTGATCTGACAATAGTACCTACTGAACACTTCAAAGAGCCAGCATTGTTACTGAAAAGCAGCATTTGCCTGTCTTGGCATACCACCCTTCCTAAAAGGATTCACCAGCTGCTTTTCCCAATTCAAGCTAGTAAACACAGTCCTGAAGATGGCTTGTGCTATAAAGGGCTTTTTAGATTACCACACAGGTACATAGTTTCAGAAGGATTCCCATGTCATGGGCCTGTTCTTTCTGGGGCAGTGCTTCTCTATCAACAGGTGTTGGAGAGGCAGAATCTCAGTGAACAAACAATAATTATGCCTTGCTAGGATTCAAATTTAGCATGCTCTCATGTGTCCAGATCTTTACAACCACCAAACACCAGGATATTACCAGCCAAACACAGAACAGATGTTGTAAAACTGATTATTATTATGACACTAATGGTACTGCATTTTGAACGGATGGATAATCTCACCCATGGATTTCATGTAGATACCAAGCAGTAGGGACAACAAGATTGACCACTGTAGCCCCCCACAAGAGAGCAGCGACTGAGTTTAACCTCTCCTATCAAAATCCACTGCAACTGACCTACAAGATTGGAGGGATAAAATCATTGTAAAACAGTTCTTGAAGTCAGATCAGAAGTATTCTGTGGTCCATTTTACTGAAAGCCACTGAGAAATCTAAGAGAAACAAGATAGGTACACTACCCCCATCTAGTTGCTGACAAAGATCATCCATTAGTTAATCTTCTGGTATCACAGAATAACAGATATAATCAACTTTGGTCACACTAATGGATGAGCTTTGTCAGGATCTAGATGGGGTTAGTGTACCTGTCTTGCTTCTCTTAGATTTCTTAGTGGGTTTAAAAAGAGAGGGAGAAAATTGCCACTCTTTATTTTGCTTCTTTGTTAACCCTACTTGACTTTTACCATAAGTGGGCATGATATATCCAACTTATTTCTTGACGAGGAATAGATTAGATGAAACCAAGTACAGGGGGTGCCTGATTATCTTCTTGATATAGTTCAGCTAATCTAGTAGAAACCTCTCCCCCCCCCCCAATCTTTCTTGTTCCAGTCTTCAGTGGGAAGACTGCCAAATAGACTGAAATGTTCAACTGATTCCATAAAAAAAACCCAATATTTTCTAAAAGAAATTCAGACCATTTTTTAAAATAAGTTTGAACATGTCAATCGAAACCTCACTAACAATCCCAAAACTTTTTATAAACAGAATGCTTCAAAGAAAAGTAGGCACAACAGCATTCTTCAAGTTCATCCTCCACAGGAATAGACTGCATGTCAAAAAAATAATAATCAGCCAGTGAATATTTTAATAACTGAGAAAATGTATGGTAAGAAACTGCTTAAAGGACTTGTCTACCATAGACAGAAACAAGTTTTCAAAGTGAAATGAATCAAAGAAATTTGTAGACTGATGCCATTGCTGTCATAAGAGACATATTCAGCTTCGTGAATAGGGCAAATAAATTAACCATATTAATTATTTTATCTCTGCAAAGAAGTTAAGGAATAATTATTCTCTTATTAATGTAAGGTATTTTTTCATCTCTTTGCTCATTAAAATTAGCTTTTCTGGAATTGTTAGAAGTGATCATCATCGGCTTGCAATTTCTTTACTGAAAATCTTTTTGGCCTTCCAGCAGCCAATATGCTTGGTTAGGCTTACTTGAGTGCACTAAACTAGAACCTAACAAAGTAAAACTAAATATGCCTATGTAGAAAGAAGCTCCATTGAGTTCAGTGGTTAGCTCCTAATGTTATTTTCCTGACAAGGAATTAAGCTGGATAAGACCATATAGTGCAGTGGTGGCGAACCTATGGCACTAGTGCCAGAGGCGGCACTCGGAGCCCTCTCTGTGGGCACGCACGCTGTCGCCACAGCCCCGCCTCCCCCCATAGCCCCCTCCTCACCAGCAGCCCTCCCGGAGAAGAATCATCCCCAGATGCGGCCCGTGCGGAGCTGCACAGCCAAGCACATGGCAGCTGGGCAGCAGATGATGCTGCGGGGTGGGGGTGGAGGACGTGGCCACCATGGCGCTGCAGGGCCGCCTGGGCGATCTGTGGCGTGCCATGGATGGCCTTGAGGGTGGGCGGGTGAGGGCGGAGCAGGGCGGGAGCGGGCGGGAGGAGTGGGGGCGGGCCGGTTTTTGGGCACTCAGTCTCTAAAAGGTTTGCCATCACTGATATAGTGTATAGAATCACAGGGTTGTTTTGCAGGTATATTTATTTACTGAAATCCGAGGATTCTCCCTGCTGTTAAGAAATAAGGATGGAAAATTTATTCTAAGCAGGTAAAAACATTATGTCTAAAAATAAGGACATCTCTACATATTTGAAAAAAAAGAGTATAGATACTTTGATATACTAAATACAATACAGGGATAGGGAGAATAATGCCATAAATATCTCACTTGTGTCTGACTTTTGCTGACACCAGGAAGATCAATTGCATTTTTTTTTTTAAAGAATCTCATATACATATTGCCAGAAAGGAAAAGATTTGTGCTTGTTTTCAATTTCCTAGCTTTTACCTCTTTAAGTTACAGATCCTATATTAAGAATTACATTCAAGGGCACATAAAAGGCACTCTTTCCAGAACTCAGTATCTTTGGGTAATAATGCTACTTCTGTATACTGAAAAAAGGTACAGAGAAATCTAATGTAAAAAAATTAACTTTTAACCACACAGTTCCAAACGATGATCCGCATATCCAGATCACAACACATAAATCACACAAGTATTTGTAGTATTTGAATAATTCCCTGTTTGCTTTTATTCATAAATGGAAAGTCATGGGCCAAAGCTTGTTAAAGAGAGTTCCAACTTAAAAGTAAGGAGAACTTTTCCTGACAGTAAGAACAATTAATCAATGGAATAGCTTGCCTGCTGATGTTGTAGATGCTCCATCACTGGAAGTTTTCAAAAACAGACTGGACAACCATTTGACTGTGATGGTATAAGATCTCCTGCCTTGAGCAAGGGGTTGGACTACAAGACCTTTGAGGTCCCTTTCAGCCCTATGATTCTATGTTCTATGAATCTGCTCATAGAATGAATTTGCTCTGTGTCAAGTCAGTCTTCAGACATCCTTGCACTATGAAGTTGGGACCTGTGGGAGTCATAATGGATGATAATTAGTCATACAAGAAGCTGCAAGTCAAAGATAGGGGTGATTCATAACTTCCAGTTTAAAGCATGTAAAGGGCTTTTATACACTTGGGTATTTAAATTCATGGCTTCTACTCCTACCCTTGGGAATTAACAGATTTTTGGTGTAGAAATTAGTAGCTTAAAGGTAAGAGGTTGTTGTCAATTTATATAACTGACAGGGAAACCCCTGGTTCTTATCTTACTCTTGCAGATCAATAATCCTAATATCAGGGCATGATTGTGATCATCATGTTACAGATAATTTATCCTCATCTGTATTTACCTAGCTATGTACATGTATATTTAGATATTTAGGAACTTTAACCAACTTTATCAAAAACCAGCATGTTCTATAAGTATTCCTGTAGAAATTGGCTGGTAAGTAATAAAGAGTATATTGAAGACAAATTGATTTTCATGAGGTACATGGGCCATTATAAGAAGTGATAGTAATAAGGACACAAGAATGGGAAATAAAAATCATTTAATTAGTACAACTAGCCCCAAAGTGGTGTGCAGATATATGTTGTACAACATGATTCAAAAGAGTTCAGAGCTCTTCATGAAATTGTTCCAATCATGATTTGGAATAATGGTCTGTAAAATATATCTGATGGCAAGGAAAAAGATTTAAAAAAATGGAAGATAGAGCTGTTAGGGGAAATGTCACAACTTGGGAGACAGGGAATGAAAAGAGAAATGGAGGGGGAAAGGAATTGAGAGTTGTTTAAGGAATATAAATGGGCGGAATCCCCCCCCCATTAATCCAACTGATGTGGAAAATACCTCTTTCTGTATCATTGTACACACAGAGACACCTGGCCTTTGGCTATTTACTTTAGGTGTAAGTGTCAAGGAGGCCTCAAGGTAAGATCCTCTTTATATTTCCTTTGTGCCAAAAACTCTTGTAAAGCAAGTACAAAGGAATCCCTTTTTTCATAACAATGATCAGTACAGGCCACTTTCTAATTAAACAGCCATCTTACCCAACCGTAAGAGTATGCTCAAGAGCTAGAGCACAAAAGGTGGCTACTCAGCATACCAGATCACATTATAACTGTAGAATCAGCCAATATTCAAGAGCAAACTATCAAACCCATGGTTCACCTAAATTTCACTCTGATTTCAAAGCAGCCCTACTAGCAATATGAGTACCCAAAACCCATATCCAGAAATTTTCCATAATGCATTGACAAGCTATTCTTTCTGTTGCCAGCTGTTTGATATGAGTGTCTCCAGAGAGGAAGCAAGCAGTTTCCATGAGTGCTGGAGCTCTGCACAATCATAGATCCACTTTGCAAGAAACTGTCTGTAATATAGAGTTGCAAATATCTGTACTCTCGACATAGACATTCAGATAGAGAGTTAACTGACACACAATAATTTACAGCTTCCAAACAGACCTGTGAAGGATTGGCTGAGTCACCTAGTCTCAGTTCAACTGACTGCACAAGTCTGTTTTGAGAATCACGTTGGATTGCTTACATGAATTATTGTCCTGAGACTCTTAAAGGAAGATGAGATATCAATGTGACAATAACTGTGAAATAGACCTTGAAGCTCCAGCTCCAGCTAGCTCTAGAGCTATGTGCTCTAATAATTGTTCTTTTAAGCCAAAGACATCAGGAATGCTGCCAATGGCAAACTGTTTCAACCTACCTCTCCTCTTCACTTGTCACCCACAGTGACTGGCACCCTCCCGGGTGCTACTGTTCAAACAGAGACAGCTGTATATTACCATCAAAATCTAACATAAACAGTAGTATCATTGATAAGGCTCTGCTGCATTCTGCTCCACATACAATACCAGGCAGATAAAGGCAACTGACACGGCTCCACACATCCTTAATTGCCCTCCCACAAAGATAGGAAGCATTTGCTCCTTTTTTGAAAAGTATCTGTTTTCTTCCAAGAGTGAAAAAGGTGCAGGGGCTCCGGGAGTTCCAAAATCCTCTAAAAGTTTTGGAGGCTTTTGCCTCCAAAAGTCATGGCAAATTGAACATCCTCTTTGCAGAGGATGGCATTACGATGGAGATTGGTGTAAGAAGGAGGATTCTGGCTACCAGATTCTGAATTAAGAAGAGATCTTTGAGATAGTCCTTGTGCTTCCTTACAGCAGCTTCTCGTGAGTAAACCGCAGGAATCACCATTTTGTGGTTTGCTTGTGGGTTGAGCAGCTGGGAGTCAAGCGAGGAACCATCTTTGCTCACAGTCATTAACATATAGTCTATTTAAGAACATTAAGGGAGGTGAACCTCAGTTATGAATCATTTTGGATCTGTAGGGGATTTTTTTTCTGTTGTTTTAAAAATATTAAAACTCTTTGGAACAACATTGTACTGTGTTCACTAGGTGAGATGACTTCTTCCTAGAGAAATATTTTTAAAATATAATTTAAAAAGCTTTTGAAAAATAATACTTTGGGGATTAAAAAACAAAAGGCTTGCTTAGAAATATGTTGAACCTGCCGTCCTCCAACGGAAGCGCCCCCAGGTAGTGGCAAGCCCCGCAGGGCCTTGACAGGAATAGATTAAAGCCCCAAATATACTTGGAAATTGCAATGGAAGAAGAACAAAGTACCTTGGAGAAGTTTGAAATTAATCTGAATATGGATATAAATATGGCAAGCAAAGCAAAAGGATATACTGGACTTTCAGATGAAACAGGATGATGCTTCAATACAACTTGAAATCAGAAAAGAGAGATGATTTTTTTTAATGGCATGTACAAAAGAGACCTGTTAAAGTTTTGAAGGACTTTTTGAGGAGTCACAAAAAAAAGAGGAGAAATTTCTTTTATTGGATTTACGAAACAGACTTGCTAAAGGGCTGAAAGCTCTTTTGAGTAAAGATTAAAAAAAGATAACAAGAAATCAAGCTGTGGGATTTTATTTGAGAGGGTCAAGAATTAAGTTTGTTAAAAGGATAGGGACGTATACAAGATTGGCATTTGGTACTTATATATGAGAACTCTTACTCAACTTTTGATGAGGACTTAGATTTTGTTTTTCATTAAGACAGGAGATCTGAGATGAAGAGAGTATAGGATGCAATTTAAGAAAAGGTGATAAATTTACTTACATTGTGTGTATTGTATTTGTTGGGAAGACAGGGAAAAGTTACTTCTTTTTCACATTATTTTATATCCTTGTAATTTGTATAGTTTTATTCTTTTTGTTATAATCTCTAATTAAATTATATGAAAAAGGAAAAAAGAAAAGCACCAGGGTCTTTCTTGGTTCTCTTCTCTGCTACCCAAAATAGTTAGGGCATCCAAGGGAAGGTGAAAAGACAATGTTTGAAAATAATGATGAGACTGAAAGTGCAGGTTTTTCTAGCTCTTATTGGGAAACCATCACAGCTGAAGTCTGTAGGAAACAAAAGTTCTTACATAGTGGGAAGCTAGTTCTTAAACTGCCAAGAGACTCAAATTAAGCATTATAATCTCAGCTAGATTATTTGGGGAATGGAAATCGCACTATTCTGTAGCCAGTTTAATCAGTGACTGAATAATAACTCAGAGAACTTGGGAATAGCTTGCAAATGATTGCATTTTTCACATTTAAAGTGCCTGTCAAATTATCCTTCTTGTATCCTAATATTCCCTTTCTCACTACTAGTTAAAAAAAAATCCAGTATTCAGCTCAAATCCCTCTACATAAAACTCTGTTGCAGAGAGGTGCTGATGTCTAAGGGGAAATTGTGTTATCAGTTCTCCCTAAGAAGAGCATCTTTTTAATTAACTGAAGGATTCATAGTCTTCCGGCCAGATAATTCAAGGGCAGTGGCTCTCCGTATTTAGTTCTTTTTCTAAGAGTCAAACAACCAGTTGGAATTCAAATAAGTTTTCCAAACTCTATATTATAAAAGATTAATATTCTGAATTTTCTACTTTATATAATCTGACATTTCAGCTTTGCAGATATTGCTAATCCTTTCAGTTACAACATGCATGGCACATAGCTCTAGCATAAGATAATACAATGGTAAATGTTATGGTCTAAATGCCGTTTATGTTATGCCGTCTGGGGATTTGTATTACCAGGATATAAACCAAGTACCAATAATGAGAGAGACCAGTTAGCAGAATCTCATCTTTGCTGCCTTAGATTAGCTTTGTCTAGCAATGTGCTGCATTAGATAGTCTACATGAAACATACAGCTTGTGGTTGATAATTATCTGGATTCTTCATATTCACCAATTTCCTTTGTTATCAAAGACCACCAAGACCAACTGATCTTTATAAGAAGTCCAGTGTTTCTGCTATCATCTCAAAACTGCTGTCCCCATCCTAGGATGATTAAGATGGAAGAAAAAGATGCTCATCTTTGATGCAAAACAACCACAGAAACTGAAAGGGATAATAATATTTGTCAGGAAACAACAGTATCTCAGCAGAAAACCCAGCAGAAAACCCATTTACAAACTTCCGTTTTTACCAATACAGATTTTTTTTTTGCACATAAGAATACAGTTTCATTATCAGTTCACTTAACAGAATATCAGAGTTGGAAAGGACCTTGTAGATCAGGGGTTTTCAAACTTGGCCCTTTTATGACTTGTGGACTTCAACTCCCAGAATTCCTCAACCAGGCACGCTGGCTGGGGAATTCTGAGAGTTGAAGTCAAGAAGTCATAAAAGGGCCAAGCTTGAAGACCCCTGTTATAGATCATCTAGTCCAACCCACTGCTCAAACCGGAGACCCTATACCATTTCTGACAAGTGGCTATCCATGCCAGTCTCTTCTTGAAAGTCTCCAGGGATGAAGCACCCACAGCTTCTGAGGGCAAACTGTTTCATTTGCCAGGAAAGAACAGATTGTGGAGCATCTCAGATTGTGCCCAGCAGGAAACCATTTGCCAACTTCCATTTTTACCAATACAGACTTTTTGGCATATAAGAATACATTTTCATTATCAGTTTACTTCCTATTAAGTGACCAGGGTAACATATGCAAGACATTTGCTAATCCGTTTCTCACACACTTTCAAGTTGTTTGCTGATTTTTTGGAAAGTAGAATGCTTCTCCATTTTAATTTTCAATATGTGGCTTGATTTTTAATACCAAGTCTGCATTTCAGCAATTTGCATATAAATACATTGTCAGGAATTTAAAGAAATATTTAATAAAACCACCAATTTGCATTTTAATGTACACTTTAACAATTTCTTGAGAACATGTTTTAATGGAAACACCAAAGTATCATCAGAGGAATGTTCACATTTTGAAGAAAAATTAGCATTGTTGCTCCTGAAGGAAAACATGGCAAACAAAATTAGTTTTCTCATTATACCATAGCATTATTGGATTGTGTTGAAAAAACCCAAGTACTGAGGAGAAGAAAGCATCATATATTTATTAAAGTTTTTATGTCACTCATCCCAAGGATTCAGAATGATAACAATACTTTGCAGAAAAATTCAATAAAACAGAAGTAATTTTTATCTTAAAGTTAAAATGAAAAATATAAGTTTGATCTAGAGCAGGGTTCTTCAAACTTGGCCCTTTTATGACTTGTGGACTTCAACTCCCAGAATTCCTCAGCCAATGTGCCTGACTGAGGAATTCTGGGAGTTGAAGTCCACAAGTCACAAAAGGACCAAGTTTGAAGACTTGGTCTAGAGATTAAAGCACCAGGCTAGAAAGCAAGAAATAGTGAGTTCTAGTCCTATCTTAGCCCTGAAAGATAGTTGAGTGACCTTGGGCCAGTCACTCTCTCTCAGCCCAACTCACCTCACAGAGTTGTTGTTGTGGGGAAAATAGGAGGAGAAGGTGTGTTGGATATGTTCGCTCCTTGAGGGATTTGTAAAAATAATAAAAGCAGGTAATAAGTAAGTAAGTATCTGAGGGACTTCCCCGCTTATTTCAGAAAATCCCATTAGATCTGATAGAGAAGGCATGCTATGGGTATCATCAGCTAGGGATCTACATTTCTTGGGTCCCAAGAAACATCACTTCTTTGCTGTAGTGCATGCCTATGAGGCTTTCTTCCCCCTGAAATTAGATGAGCTCCTTCCCTTTTGTCATTTCACAAGGTCTGCAAAATCTGTTTATGTTATCAGGCATGGAGCTTTCAGGTAACCAGAGATTTGCCTAGATGACATCATTGCTGAGATGGCCATTTTTGTTCTCTTTTTGTCTATGGATTTGCATATTTGTTTTCTTATAGTATCTATTTCGTAAAGTAGATTTCTATATTTCTTATATCTATTGCTTTTATGTTTGTGATTTTTTATCCAATTATTCTTTGTTGCTCTTTGGTAAAGTGGGTAGCTATGTAGATTTGATGAATGAATAAATAAAATATTGTGTTACACTTTCCCTGCCTTATCCCCAACTTCAAATTAGGTTAATTCCAAATTCGAAATATGATACTTAACTTTTCCAAAAATGGCCTGTCTCTGGCCATAGTTATCAATGGTATATCTTTGTACACTCTTCTTATACAAATTACATCCAAGGTTATATAAGATAACGATTATCTTCCTAGTTTATCTCAATGTTGTGCAAATAATAACTTTATTATATTATCTCTGTGGTGGTAAAAGAAAAGGTTGGGCACCCCAAGGAGCATGAAGTCAGAACCATCTTTTTGAAGTTGATTTATCATCTCAAAAATGCTAAACATTTAACATTCAAATGTATATGCCACTGGACCACACTGCTACCTAATTACTATTGAAAATAGGTTCCAGATAGTGATACTTCCCACTTCCTTTCTGTGACTGTAATTCAGAAGGATGACAAAGATGGGGGTGGGGAGTTTGTAGACTAGTTGAATTATATTGGCCTGAAAAAGAGACAATGTCATTGCTTTCTTCAAAGGTCTATTAGGATGACGATGAAGTAAAATTGTTTCCTATTGGTTCATAGAATAGGACCCAAGTCAAGAGTTTCAAAGAGAACTGAAGTCCACCTTGATGCTGCAAAGTGTTTGACTATGGAATCAATGGCTAAAAGACCAATTACAGCCTAATTCAGAGGAAAAGGAAGCCATTTTTTCAGGGCCAATAAGCTCCCCAAAAGCCATTTTTTATAAAACGATTTCCATCAGAGAAAATTATACATTTGCAACACGTTACCATAGTGATGTGGTCAGTCACAAAGCAGCCACCTCCAAAAACAAACTGATAAGATGGTTCCTTGCCCCTCTGAATGGACACATAGGATATTCAACATCATTCAAGCTTATTTTTATCTTTTTTTTTAGGCACCCTTTCAAACAAAGGATGGACTGTAGCCATCCATCATTTTTATTTCTCAGGAATGGGTTATGTGCAGCTCAGAGGCATTCTTGAAAATCAAGAAGACAAATGTTCTTTGCTTTGCAACTTGCCAGCCTCCCATTTTATCTTCGGATGGGTCAAAAAGCCTGGAAAACGCCAAGGGAAATATCTACAGTTATATAGATGCTCAAAGGCATGGTGTTCTATCACCTCCTCCACCTGCCCCCTTTTTTGAGAATTGCCTTCATGACAGTGATGTGCTCATAAATGATTCTGTATTGCATGCATATGTAAGGCTAAATTATATTTTGGATAGCACTCATAAGACCTCTCAATATTTTGGTAGAAACTTTCAAACTTCTAAATAAAAGCGGGACAGCATTTTGTCTCAGCAGACACATCAGAAAATAAACTGTTTAAAATTTTTCCTCATTCTCAGTTTTCCTGATTCGAACTACCACTAATATTTGTTGCTTCTCTCTCTCTTGTCCAGCTAATTATTTTTTTCCCTTTAGAGCATTATATATTTATTTATTTATTAATTCATTAAATATATATGATTACCCCTCTCAAATGCATGTTCAGGGCAGCTAATAATTAAAAACAATAAACAAAACCATATATAACGTAAAATAGCAGCCAAGTGATGACACATAGCAAAAAGCCACATTCAAAGCAAGCTTGCCCACATTACTAGATCCCACCAGACTTGATGAAAAAAAATCAAGTCTTCAGTGCCTTGTGAAAAACACTGACAGTAGATTCAGCAATGGCATTTAAATTTGGTAAAAGAAAACTTGAGGAGAAGTGATTAAATGTCATCTGTTCTTCAAACTACCTCTTCCACTACATTCAGAGTTTCTTCCAGCTAGTTTTCCTTTTATTTTTATTTTTTCTGAATAAATACGATCTGTTTTTTGCACATTTTTTGCATAATGTATCCTTTGGTCAATTAATTAAAGAGTACATTATCTGATTAAGAAATAAGGAAAGGGAAAGGCTTCAGCTCTTCTGTCAGAGCACTTGGAATACTGCATCCAGTTTTGGTCACCACAATGTAAAAAAGATGTTGAGACTCTAGAAAGAGTACAGAGAAGAGCAACAAAGATGATTAGGGGACTGGAGGCTAAAACGTAGAAGGAACGGTTGCTGGAATTGGGTATGTCTAGTTTAACGAAGAGAAGGACGAGGGGGGACATGATAGCAGTGTTCCAATATCTCAGGGGCTGCCACAAAGAAGAGGGAGTCAAGCTATTTTCCAAAGCACCTAAAGGCAGGACAAGAAGCAGCGGATGGAAACTAATCAAGGAGAGAAGCAACCTAGAACTAAGGAGAAACTTCCTGACGATTAGAACAATTAACCAGTGGAACAACCTGCCTCCAGAAGCGGTGAATGCTCCAACACTGGAAGTTTTTAAGAAGAGACTGGACATTTGTCCGAAATGGTGTAGGATTTCCTGGCTGAACAGGGGGTTGGACTTGATGACCTCCAAGGTCCCTTCCAAATTTTTATTATTATTATTATTATTATTATTATTATTATTATTATTATTATTATTATTATTATTATTATTATTATTATTATTATTAATTATAAAGGGTTTTTTTCTCCAAGTGTTGCTAAAAAGTAAAATAGAAATGAAATTTATCTACCTCTCCATCCCAGCCATCAGATTTTGACTGCAGCTTTTTGAACTTGGAATACGTTCATAGTTTGGTAAGAGACAGAAGTATATCTCATAATATTTTAGAAGCATAAAGGTAAGTGACTTGCCTGGGGTTCTTTTTGTAACTGATAGGATGCTTATATATCTTGCATTATTGACAATAGCTCTCTTTTGAATTGAGCATGTTTTAAGTTATGCAAGTAGAAAAAAGAATTTCATAAAACTCCTAAGTTCCCTTTTAATATGCTGATTGCTATAGGAAGAGAAAGGGATATCTGGTCACAATGTCTGCATCCCATTTAAGTTCCAGCGGTGGCTCCCAAGTTCTCATTTTACATATAAATTAGCTATATAAATTAGCATACATAAATTTCAGGCAAATTGATGTTCCCTTCTGTCTTGGATTGTGGTGTGTTTTAGTATTCTTTTTTTCCCTTTTTTCTTTTTTGATCATCATGCAAGATACTGTCTAAATGCAGTCTGATCATTAGAAGCAATCATTTGTCTAATTATTCTTGTAAAATACAGGATTTATTTTCCTTGAAATGAAATGTCTTAAGAATATGTTATGTAGGCTGTGAAAGGCAGATAAAAAATATAGTTCTATAAAATGGAAATGAAAAAAGGGAAAGAAAGAGACTATCAAAAGCACGACTGTCATTGGAACGAGATCAATTCTTGGAGACTTTAAGAAGTTACTTGAAAGACAATGCCAGTGGGATGTATGGCACAGGATGAATGTTTACCAGAGAAATGTGAGACAAAGCTGAAGCATTTATCAAAAATAAATGATGAGAGGAAACTAAGGTACTTATTTTTAGAAAACAACTCCTTCCTCAACAATGTTCCTTTTCTTTCAGATTATGTCATTTCTATCAGCTGATTGGTGTGTTTAATTTACAGCTAATTCTCCGGTAGACTATATAATTCTAGAATAATCTCCTCCTCCTCCTCCTCAACATTTGAGGTATGTCATATGTTGACTTCCATAATTTCCAGATGGGTTAGCTGAGGGAAATTTGAATTGTACATTCAATAGATTCTGATGCATCTGGCCAAAATGGGTAGCTGAAATGATGAGAAACATGGATATCAAGACACAAACATAAACCTCTGCATTTATAAAATCCTTCATCAGGAATTTATCAGCTAGGTTTAAATATTTCCAGGTAATCAGCTGAGTTTTGTTTTCTTTTTTTGCCCTAGAAACGTGGTGATGGGAGTACAAATTTCAGCTAGAGGCTTTAGTGTGATTTGCACATAATGAATATATAATCAGCAATTAAATAACCCAGATATAAAATTACTTTCAGCAAACCACAGTTCTCTGGAATTTTCAGTCATACATCTTTGATATGACATTGAATATATTACATTAAAAAATCTCTCTTGGCATGCCAACCTGCAACAGATTATTTCAAGCAGTCTTTAAGTCTCTACTTGCTTGTTCTGAAAGGTAGCTAAAGCAATATATTTGGAGTATTATTTATTATTATTTTGCCTAAATGAATTAAATTATTAAATGTAAGAATTATTCCTCTAGCTGGTATTGTCTCCAAACTTTCTGTTAAAAATTAGAGCTTTGCAATTTTGCCTTTCTTTGTGAAAAAGGTTGCATCATATATCTGACACATGCTTGCACTGTATTATTTCAAACTAAAATTTACTCAAAATGGATAAAGATAAATACTGCCCATGGAAAACACATCCCTGTTGTTTGTCTTCTATTTTTTTTTTTTTTATCCTGAAGCACATCTGGTCAGGCAAAGAAGCAAGGCCATTTAGATCCAATATGTAGATCAGGCCATAAAAGGCTCAGAGCTCTCCCTCTCCCAAGAAGATTGTATCAATCTTCTCAAGATTGATACAATCACATTTCATTAGATGGTTATGTTTTATTTACTTGAGCTTCTTTGATTGTGTTTTACAGTATATGGTATTGTTATCTGAAATAATAATTTCAGTGCTTTAAGACACTCTGAGTAAGACATATTATAATGGAGGCAATCAAGAGCAGGCTATCAGTGGCTCTCCCGATGTTGCTGATTACAACTTTCAGCATTCTTCACTACTGACCATATTTCCTTGGATGCTTAGAATTACAATTCAGCAACATCTGGAGACACACATGTTGCTTATTCCTAATACAGTCAAAGCAACTGCTTTCCTTTTACCCAGGATTTAATTGTTAAAAATATATAATTGATGATTTACGTTAAGTAAACCTGAATATGTGCCACTTATCTTATCAAGCCTTCAACATTAACTTGATCTTAAGGATTTATGCAGGTGCTTAAGCTATTCCACTGTTCTAGTCCAGGGGGCTGGACTAGAAGACCTCCAAGGTCCCTTCCAGTTCTATTCTATTCTTATTTTAATGGTTGCTGGAATTGAGTGTGTCTAGTTTAATGAAGAGAAGGACAAGGGGTGACATGATAGCAGTGTTCCAGTATTTCAGGGTTTGCCACAAAGAAGAGGGAGTCAAGCTATTCTCCAAAGCGCCTCAAGGCAGGACGAGAAGCAACGGATGGAAACTAATCAAGGAGAGAAGCAACCTAGAACTAAGGAGAAACTTCCTGACAGTTAGACCAATTAACCAGTGGAACAACCTGCCTCCAGAAGTGGTGAATGCTCCAATACTTTTTAAAGAAGAGATTGAACAATCATTTGTCTGAACTGGTGTAGGATTTCCTGCCTGAGCAGGGGGTTGTACTAGAAGACCTCCATGGTTCCTTCCAACTCTATTATTCTATATTCAATGCTAGAATGAAATAAACTTATGCAGACCACCAGTAGGAGTATAAAATGCTAGTTGTATGAAAATGTCTACCTGAGTAATGTTTTAATTTTCAGCACATTTCCAAAATCAATCCTGGGGCTTAAATCAAAGTGACTTGCATTCAAATGTTAGACGTTGTTCTGCCCCTAAATTCAAAGACATGCTGCTTCTTGTGTGATCTCAGCAACAGGATACTGATAACTGATTTAGTTAACTGATAATATTTTGTAGACATTGTGTTGAAGAAGATTTGCAGTTTCTCAACTCAATGTACAATATGCTTGTTTTATGTTTGGGAAGAACCTGATTCTAACAGACAGAATCTTTCAAAAGAATGAAGCACTATATAATCCCATTGTAAATTAGTTTTAAAATACTTCTGGCATCTGCCCCAGAGCTATTCTACTATTTCTAATCTAATTTTAAATCACAGTTGAAAAATAAGTTTATAATCTCCGATATCTCTTGGCTATAGTTTCAGCACAGAAATAAAATATTATTAGTCCTCTAAAGAAATTTCCCTTTTTATTGTTTGTTGAATAATACCTTAGAAATAATTCTACTGTAAGTCAACAAGGTAAACATGACATCCCAATGCCCTCTTTCCAGTGACTAGTTTCCTTTTAAATTGTATTGAACAAAATATTGTTTTTCAAGCTTGGGTAGTTCTTTAGTCTCGTATGGAGTTGAGAATTATTCTTTTCAAGGAAAATATTGAGCTGGAAAGAATTCAGGGAGAAATCCCATGGTTGAGAGACCAAAATGGATATATGGCAAATTGAAAGAAAAAAACATCTGAGACAGAGAGGGGATGAAATAAATGTCAATTGATAGGAGTCTCCCCACCCCACCCCCCCAACAGAGAGGCAATAAAGGAAGCAATAGTGCAAAAGCACTTCTTTAACACATCAGTGTTTGAAGCCAATACTTACAGTTGGTTTTTGGATCCCGAATCATTAAGGAACCAAAGTTCAAATTCAGAGGCAGTTATAAGCTTTCTATGGTTGGTAGATTTCTAATTACTCTTAAGGGACGCAGTGGCACAGTGGCTTAATGATGCTGGATCTGCCAGCTAGAAATGGTCTGCCTTTCAGTGGTTTGAACCCAGCCCCATGAGATGCTCTCTGGCTCCTGCCCATCCAGCAGTTTGAAAGCATCCAATATTATAAATAGATAAATGGGTATCACTTTGGTGGGAAAAATCTAGCTTCATTCATGTGTGAGGAGAACGGAAGCAAGTGCTGGACCTGGCCAGGTGCAAGGCAACGCAACACAAGGTGAGGTGAGACCAGCAGAGGAGCATGGAAGAACCAGCAACCTGGTATAAGCTAGTTCACCCCCTGCATTGCACCAAGGACAAGCATACAAGTGCTGAACAGAATGAACTAGCAATTTAGGCTGTCAGGACTGCATTATGTCTAGCATTTGTAGATTTCCTTGACATTGTATGGCATACGCTAAATAAATAAATAATACTGTTTGCCCATGGAACCAATAGGACTAACTTATCACTGTGTGCGTGCTTGTTCAGTGCCAATCAGAAATATTAATCTCCTCTGTTCAGATGATGTAACCAGAGAATCAAATAACCAATATTTAGTATTTTGTTGTAGTTAAATAATGAAGTAAATAATGACTGTTTTCAATCTAAGTTAGGTGCTGGAATAGAAACTAGGAAACTGTGAGTTCTAGCTCTCTTTTAGGTATGAGTAGACTGCTCAGTCACACTGTGAGGAAGATGGGTGATCTCTAGATTTGGTAGATAGCTAGATCGATTGATAGATTGATTGATAAGTCAATAGATTGATAGATTGATAGACAGATGACTTTGGGCATATCTCTCTGTCTCAGCCCACCTCACAGCATGGATTGCCACTGAATTTTGGGGAGTAAAAAATATTGGTAAAAAGATCAATGGAAATATGTATGAAAATAGTGAGTTATATTAAAATCAATATCAGAACTATTTCCAATTTTATTTCTCTCCAATTTTGTATAACTTTTTAATACTTACTGCAGTTGCACATTTAGCTGAAATTCTCCAATGACTAATTAAGGCCATTTAAAAAAAAAAACAAAACAAAACTTCACATTTTAAAGGCTTTCTGCTGAATTGATGGAAGGAAGTGATTAAAAAAGGCAGGTAATGTGAAATGCCTCAAGTCAGATGAACTGTAATTTAACAAGTGAATAATGAGGAAATTTAAAAGTCACATTGAGATGTTTTTGACACTGACCCACTGGGAAAGGTAGCAGCTGTCCAGGCAGGAGAAATGCAGGAATATTTTCCCCCTGGAATTCAGATTTGTCAGCTGTTCAGAGAAGTCTCCAGAGAATTTCCACAAGCTTCTGATTCTACTACTGGCCACACGATTTATTTTATAGAAGATCTTAGGTGGAAAACAAAATAAAAAATAAAAATGCAGGAATGCAGAATCAGAAATGTTGACATTGAAAAAAGCAAAGCAGCATCATTTGTAGCACAAGCTTTCAAACTGGGTGTCGTGTCAGTGATGAACTAATGCACAAAATGTATTATATTACTTATATTGATGCAAGAACAGCCCATGTGAATACAGTTCATGGATAGAGCAGGGCAGTTATCAAAAGCAATGGAGATCAGACATATAATCTGCCGGGAAATCTGCGAAACACCACCCTCGTTAAAATAAATTGAGATGGTATATGAACAGAAACCCTGCTCTGTGCAGCTCTCATTCAGCTAATCGGGCCCTGAGAAACTTGTGGAACCATTATGTTGATCTATGCTTTATCCATGTCTATGCGTAGTGAATATCATGATTATAAAATACATTTACTGCACATTGCTGGAAATTCAGTTGCTATCATAAGAGCAACCCCCAACGCCTGCTATTTTATTTGGGTGTTATTTTCTCAATCTTCCCAGCAATATCTCCCTCAGTTGCCAACTTTTAAGTGTCACTTTGCTGCAGTGAGGAATGGGAGATGAGATGAGAACATCATATAAGAACTCATCGGAGAAACTAAGCCACTTCATTAGAGTAGTAGTCCTTTTGTGGAATGGCTGTCTTTCAAACTGATCGATATAAGAGCGTTTAGATAACAAAGGCCTGATTTTCTGCCTTCCTCTTCCCCTCCCCATTTTGAGGAAACCGTAGCAACTCTCATTGACCTGGCAGTCTCTTCAACTAAAGAGGACTAAAAACACAACAGAACTTTAATGCCACATCTGAAGTCATATTTGACACAGGCTCAATTACAGACTTATTAAAAATGAATTGCTGTCAATTCTTTGGGGGGAATTTTTTTTGGGGGGGTGGAATACCCACATTATGAGTCCAAAACTAACTGCTCATTCCTTTCCCATTATAGCTTGTCTGATAAGTAGAAAGTGCTTCCTTTTACTGAGCATCAATAGGGAGTGAATATGGGGAATTTAAACTATGTTTATATTGGCTTTTTAATAATTTAACTAATCATACTCTGTTCTAGTGAACCTAGGAATCTGTAACTGTGATAAGAATTCTGTCACAGATCTCTAATCCTGAATTACCTTTTCCAAGTTTTAGATAATAGAGTAGAAGAGCAACTTTCAATTTTTAGTTGCTGGGATTCCTCTTTAATTGTACAACTTGAAATTCAGGATCTCAAAACACATACATGCCTGCATATGTGTGTACACACACAGAGCGAGATACACATAGGCTTACAGGGATGTGCATACAATGACTTCCTTTACAAGCAAATGGGTTACTGCAGAGGTAAAGTTTAGAGCATCCCAGCTATGACATACATTCTTGCACCTTTAATTGGGTCACAATAGAGAAAATGTGCACAGATGACATTTGCCATGCAGAAAAGAATCAAATTTTTTCCTCCCCTTTTGTACAATTACTGCCAATACAAAAATGGCACTTTGATTCACACACACCTTCTGGGTTCCCCCCCCCCATTTGTTTTAAGAAAAGTTGAATTTCACACATCTTAATGTCACTGAGGTTGAGAAACACTGCATTAAGCCCTGTATGGGTAACTGTAACTCTCCAGCCAACGGTGTAGAAACTACGTGAAGAAAATAGAGTCTGCCAGCGTACTACTATTGGTGCTGTTGAAGTTCAGGGCCCAAAATAAACTATTTTTATTTCAAAGGGGAATTTTTTAACTGGGGAATAAGCAGAGGGTGTTTTTTTTAGCAGCAGTATAATCCATTTCAATCTACTTTAGGCATCTTTTAAAATGGCAGTAAGTCACCCCCCTGGGTCCAACACTTAAGACAGGCTAACAATCAAAATCCAATCGATATATGACATATTAGAGTTTGAACGGGAGGTGAGTTTTGAAGCGATGCATAGATGAAGCTGCAGCCATCACTTCCAACTGTAGGTTCCAACTGATTGCATCTCCCTCAGAACTGAGAAATAAATCACTCTGGTGCCAGAAGCCCTTTATGTTAACATTTTACCATTGGATTATTACTGGACATACATGGTTTAGTACTTACAGAAGGGTTTTCATCACTGCCTATTGATTCCTTGTCTTCCAAAGGAACAGGCAATTAAAATACAAGGTTTTCTATGCACAAAAAAAGCCTGAATAATTTAATACAAGGTTTCAGAACTAAAAGAAAAATCAACAGGGAAAAAAAATCTGGTTTATCAGTTTAGAACATTGCAAAAGATGGCTTTAATTAAAATTGTGTTATGTCTCCTAGTTAATAAATTGGTACCATTTTTTGCTCTTCTCTTCAGAAAACTTGGTAGGTAGTATCTATTAGCTTCCTCAGAATTGACAGTTTGACTCCCCTGATTGTAGCTGTAATGGGTATTTTGCCATTGTCTTCTCTTAGGAGTTGTTTTCTTTTACTTCTTGGTCCTTTCCATTCTCCTGATATTCCCCAAGGATCTCTCACTCAAGTATGAACCATATCTGATGCCATTTAGTTTTTTCTTTAAAATCAGCCAAAGTCAACAGGCATTGCCTTCTCCTGGGGCAGATCACCTTGTAGTGAAGGAAAAGGCACATTACTGACTTACCTCTGACATGTGTCAGGTGGACAAACTTACTCTTAATTACCAACCAAATCCCTTGGAAACTTTACAAGGAAATTGGTATGTGGTGGCTACTCTTGTTTGGTATAATAAAGTAAGAAGGAGGTAAACTTCACAAAAGCATTGCTGATTTCGTTTTGCAGATGTCCTCAATTCAACCTACTTCCAAACATAAAAGATTATACATTTTTGCACCTCACTTTAGAAGCTGCACACCATTGTCATGTTGCTAAGAGACAATAAAATTGACCCAGAAGGTGAAATTTATTATTATATTATAATGAAAATAAAAAATGGTTTCCTGACAAGTTTGATAAGTTAACAAGTGGGGTCCTGTGATTTTTCCAGAAGAATGCAGAATCTTAAAGCAACTTGTTTCATAACAGGTGGCAAAGAAAAACTAGAGACCAGCAGCTTCCAAAGTAGCAACCAGCAGAGCAATTAACCTGTAAAAATAACACAGTATGTGGTACAGAATGCAATTAGTGTCTCTTATCAGTTTATACAAACTCATAGACTTACGGCACTGGTTGTCTCACATAAGGCTGGCTCCCCTGATGGTAGCTGTACAGGGGCATTTTGCCATTGTCTTCTCCTATGAGTCTTTTCTTTTACTTCTCATATAATAAAGTGTGTTGTCTCACATAATAAGACACCACACTTTATTGTGTGTTGTCTCACATAATAAGGATTAGATTAATATCTCCAGTGGTTTTTTTGTAAGGAAAAACGTGCCAAAACGCGCATCTTGTTAATCCTTTATTTAAAAAATATATATATTCAGTTCTTAACATAAATTAAAAATTAAAAAAAGATTTTCAATTCACCAACAATTTTTTAAAATAAAGAAATTATTTCCCTTTTGCACGTAGTCGATCACTGTACACACACCCGCACACGTCAGTTGTGTAACAAAACATAACAGTCGCTGCGCACAGTAAGCACTCTGCGCGTGACCACACGACCAATCACAAGCCGAGCAGTGCCACAAGCCGAGCAGCACCATCACAACCAGTGTGGACGAAGTACACATGCATCGGACTCGATACACAAGCAGCCCGCATGTACCGTTTTAATGATTTTGCCGCCAACCTGCTACAGTATGCTCGACAGGGTGATTCAAGTCCACGTGGACCAAACATCAAATTTTCAAAAGTTACTTTTAAAACTTGGAAAATCCATTGAAAAAAGGTGCTGGAACGCCATTCCAATGCGTTCTATGACAAAAAGAGCACTAATTATCTCACATAAAGTTTGTCTCACATAATAAGGATCGGACTTTTATTTGAGAAAACAAGCTATTGATGATGAGAAGGGAGGAGTTATTAACATTACATGGGTTGGGAGTTTTTAATGTATGATGCAGGACCAATGAGAGTTAATCCACAACCTCACCTGCCCATATATCAAGACCTTCCCCCATTCTATTTCATCAGACAACATAAGAGGGAAAGAGCTAATCGCATTGATGCTGCTATCTTGATTCCGGCAGTCATTTTCAGAATTAGAAATGGTGGATGCTTATGTCAGGTTTAGAAGGATTAAAAAAGAACTGTTCCTTCATGTAAAATCCAACCAGTTAGGATGGAGAAAGAGATTGTGGAGATTTTCATCCATCGTGATTTTTAAGACTTCCCCTCTGAAAGCAATAGGGAGAACTTAATGAAGCTCAAGTCAGACTAGTGTAAATCCGACATGGAGAAATGAGAAGATTCCATGGATCTCAGTGGGTTCTAACTTGCCCTCCTTACAATCTATCTCCAAAATATTCAGAACTTGAAGCAAAGAGATGGGCATGGTTTTGGCATGATGCATCCGGCACACGAGCAGGCAGTTTGACACCCCTGCTCTAAATGGTTTACAGAGTTAGCATATTATCCCCAACAATCTAGATCCTCAGAAGGATGAAAGTCTGAGTCAACTTTGAGCTGGTCAGGGTTGAACTCCTGGCTGTGGGCAGAGTCAGCCTACAATATTGCATTCTAACCATTGGCCACCATGGCTCAAAGATCATTTTTGCTGACTTACAACAACTGAGCTGTTGAGACTGTCCATTTTCACCCCATTCTACCCTAATCCCCTCCTCTTATCAGCATGGGCTTTTTCAAATAGTTTCCCCAAAAATGCTAATTTTCTCCTTCCTTCCTCATCCCATTTTTCTTTTGTGCCAGGTCTATTGCTTTCATTAGTCTTACTTTAGATGCAATTGAAGCCTTTCTGGCTGAGCGGGCTTTTAATAAACGCATATCTTAATAATTTTTAGGCTGTGGTCTTACATATGGAATTGTCAGCTGCTGCTGAAATCATAAGAGGCATGTTGATAAATATATAGATTGGGTTGCCCAATATGTTCAAGACAAGTATATAACATTTAAAAAGCATAGTTTAAAAGGCATTTTCAAATGATTCTTTGCAAATGTTATAGATGATTCTGTGCTATTTAAAGTAAAAAAAGGAAAGTAGAAGGTAAATGTACCACTTGGTCACTTTGAAGCATTTCAAAAAAGTGGAAATTGTCCTCTGGGACATGTGCTTTCTAAGCCTTTTCCTTTCTTCTCCCTA
This sequence comes from Protobothrops mucrosquamatus, assembly GCF_001527695.2. Lineage (NCBI taxonomy): Eukaryota > Metazoa > Chordata > Lepidosauria > Squamata > Viperidae > Protobothrops > Protobothrops mucrosquamatus. Next base: position 798,659 of record NW_015386321.1, on the reverse strand, counting down.
GATGTTGCTGCAGCTGCTTCTATTCTGTCTCTCTTGATTTCATGTTATACTGTTTTATGTCATCCCATTTTTGCTCACCTGGTCCCAGGGACCCTCCTGCTTTGTTTTAACACTGCCTATCACTGCAAAAGGGAATTTTATTTCTAGTCATGGTTCCTTTCAATCTCATATCTCATTAGTTGGAAGCACCGAGGGCATCAAATAGAAAGAAGAGATGAATGGACCTTTCACTTCCTGCAGCCGGATGGAAACGATTGATAGAAAACTCTATCTATGAAAAATGAGCAAGTATTGACGAGGTGTTCTGGCCCATTATAAATCCACTTTAGGGTGAAATAATCAACCAGGTTGTACCGCAGTCAGCAAACCATTTGCCTCTACATATATCTTTTGGAGGGAACATTTTCTTTAGCTAGAACATAAACCATATAAATAAATAAGAAAATGTATGAAGCATTCCTAATAGGAACACTGGTGGGTTTTAAGATTCCTAGTCATCTGCAATCTAAGCCAGGTTTCTCAAAATTCTTTAGAGCTAACTAGGCAAGCCATAAAATAATTAAAATTAAGCATAAGCATTACTGTATGTTCTTCTTTTGTTGTCACATATAAATGCATGCGTGATGGTGATATGAGAAACTAAATGGTGAAGCAAAAATGAGATCTAGTGGCCTCTTTCTAATAATAGAGCTAGTCTACTCATCATAGTTTATAATGTTCCCAAATGTGCTCTGGAGAGTCTCCTAAGTTCTTTGATGTAGAGGGGAAGAGACAAGAAAATATTGATGGGGTGGGCAAAAATCCATCTGGATAAGGTCAGATTTCATTCCTATTTTTAGTTATGTTATTCACATCAATAAGATTATTTTTGAATGAAGGTGGTCTAGCTAATACATAGAAAAGGGGAAAAAATACCAAGGGATAAATGATCACCTGAATATTCAGAGTTCAACCATTTGTAACTCAGAACCTCATACCTTTGCTTTCTTCTAACAGAAAATGAACGTATCTGTTCCTTGTACAGATAACAAGTACATACTTGATTCCATGCAGTATTACTTAGCAAAATGAAATTCTGCTCACTCCAAAGTCAAAAAAATGAGTTTCCATTGATTGCATTATATTTATAGCCCCTAAGCACCTCCTGTCCCTAAAATGATTCTTTTAAATAATCAAAGGACAAACTTGGTTTTAACAAGCAAACTTGACAATGGATGGAATTGTTCCTTATTAGTGCACCATTCAGCAGAAGTCAGCAATGGAATTGGCACCATGCTCTATTTATAATTGCCTTCCAATGTCTCCAGTCTCAAATCTAGATCCATGAGATCTGAAAAGATAATATTTTCTGGGTCTCCAGCAGAGATCCATTGGAATTAACATATTGACTTCCTAGACTTTTCCTATTACAAGTAATCAGAAAGGGGCACCCAGAAAAAAAATTATTCCTACTACTACTATGCTAAGCATTTGATTCACATGAAACTGATGGATTAGAATTATGAAAGCCACAAGAAATGAAGACATCTCTTCCCAGTTTATCATCAACTGCATACATCTATCAGATTATAAGATAAATTTGGGAATACTTAGTTTTGAGAAAGGAAGATGAAGCAACGGGAGGAGGGGGGATAATAGTACTCTTAAAATAACTGAAAGGATGTGACATGATTTCTGATTTCTGTCTTTCCAGAGTGTAGGACATGGAAGAGAGTAACGGAATTAAACTACAAGAAGGTAGAATCCTTCCTAAGAGTAAGAGAAGTTTAATAAGAGAGCCAGTTTTCAAGAATTGGGTGGTAAATTCTCTTTCACTGGAAAATGCTAGATAATCATATTTTGCAGATACTTTAATTTAGATTCCTGTACTGAGCTAGAGGTTGGATTCACCAGCCTAAACAAACCCTTTCAACTCTATGATTGTATAAGTTGTGCTGGAATCTTATATCTTTTTCAGCTTTCTGTTCCAAAAAGCCCAGAACAGGCAGAAGTACAAGATCATATATCCCAGCTTGCTTACATAACATTAAAACTTATCCTCTCTGAATTTGTCTCCTTGTTTTTAAAGGCTAAATTAAATCACTGCCTAGGGAATTACAGTTCTCTTAATAGCTACTGAGCTGTACTACAAAATTTTCAGCAACATTGCAAAGTATATTAAATATGTCTCAAGATTTGTTAGGAAAAGCCACCTTCCACTAATTTGGGGATATTTATTTATTTGGCTTAAATAAATAGTTGAGTCTGCTGTGCATACAGTATAGTTTTCTCTGGGGTTTACAGAGATCCACATTATAATAATAATAATAATAATAATAATAATAATAATAATAATAATAATAATAATAATAATAATAATAATAATAATAATAATAATAATAATAATAATAGTAGTAAAGTTGGAAGGGACCTTGAAGGTCATCTAGTCCAACCCCCTGCTCAGGCAGGAAACCCTATACCATTTTGGACAAATGGCTGTCCAGTCTCTTCTTAAAAACTTCCAGTGTTGGAGCATTCACCGCTTCTGGAGGCAGGTTGTTCCACTGGTTAATTGTTCTCACTATCAGGAAGTTTCTCCTTAGTTCTAGATTGCTTCTCTCCTTGATTAGTTTCCACCCGTTGCTTCTTGTCCTGCCTTCAGGCGCTTTGGAGAATAGCTTGACTCCCTCTTCTCTATGGTAACCCCTGAGATATTGGAACACTGTTATCATGTCCCCCCTCGTCCTTCTCTTCATTAAACTAGACATACCCAATTCCAGCAGCCGTTCCTTATATGCTTTACCCTCCAGTCCCCTAATCATCTTTGTTGCTCTTCTCTGTACTCTTTCTAAAGTCTCAACATCTTTTTTACATCGCGGTGACCAAAACTGGATGCAGTATTCCAAGTGTGGCCTTACCAAGGCATTGTAAAGTGGTATTAACACTTCACGTGATCTTGATTCTATCCCTCTGTTAATGCAGCCTAGCACTGTGTTGGCCTT
>NW_015386321.1:777042-795528 GCF_001527695.2 Protobothrops mucrosquamatus | reverse complement strand
TCCATGTAGATGTGGTTCCATTGAGGACCACTCGCTGAGTACGGCCGGTCAGCCAGCTACGGATCCATCTGGTGGTGATGCTGTCTACCCCACATTTTTCTATCTTGTCAAGTAGTAGGTTGTGATGTACTTTATCAAATGCCTTACTGAAGTCCAAGTAAATTATATCCACAGCATTCCTCTCATCCACTAATTTTGTTATTTTTTTTACTGTGAAACCAACCTTTTGAAAAGATATTTTTTCCCTATTTCACAGAACTATGCATTTGTTTTCTGTTAATATTATTTCTATATTAAAAGAAAACATTTGAAATTAATATTTTATAGCTATTTAACACAGTGGTTCAGAAACAGAATTTTAGAATTTCAAACATCCAGTGCAAATTTGTGGTGCACTGAATTAGGTATATAATTTGTTATTCCCTCCAGATAAAATAACAACTAGAAAGTTTATAGAGGAAGTGAGTGAGATCTATATGTGTGTGGATGTTCATACACATGTATGCTCATTGCTGAAGTCTAAGTATACTATCTCCCAGCATTTTGCCGGTCTACTAATTTAGTCACTTGTCAAATAATGAAATAAGATTGGTTTGGCATGATCTGTTTTTAACAAACCCATGTTGGCTTTAATTATAACTTTATTTGTTTCTAGTTGTTCATAGATCTGTTTTTTTATTATCTTTTCCAGGATCTTCCCAGGTATTGATGTTAGACTGATTGGTCTGTAGTTTCCTGGGTCTGTTTTTTTTCCCTTTCTTGAAGATGGGAACCACATCAGCCCTTTTCCAATCCTCAGATATTTCCCCAGTGTTCCAGGATTTTTGAAAGATATGGTACAATGGTTCTGAGATAACATCTGCCAGCTCCTTCTGAACTCTGGGGTGTAATCCATCAGGTCTCAGTGATTTATATTCATCAAGATCAGATAGGTGTTCTCTAATCATTTTCTTGCTTAGTTTAATTTTTATTTCTAGTCTGTTTTTTACAGTTATGTTTTTGGTAGGTTGGGCTATAGTTTCTTTGTGTGTGAAGACTGATGCAAAGAATGAGTTAAGCAGCTCTGCTTTCTCTCTACTGCCTGTTACCTCCTTGCCATCTTCTCTCTTAAGTGGACCTACTGTTTCCTTGATTTTTTTCTTGTGATTTATATGTTGCAAGAAACTTTTTTTATTATCTTTGACTTTTGTTGCAAGTCTTTGTTCATTCTGAGCCTTTGCTTTCCTGACTTCATCTTTACAGATTTGGGCTATCTGCTGATACTCTGCCTCAGTTATGTGTACCTCTTTCCATTTTTTGTACTTGTCCTTTTTGTTTTTGAGTTCTTGTGCAACCATGCTAATTTCTTGGATTTCTTGTTTTTCTTTTTCAGTGGTATTGTGCTGGAATGGGCTTTTATGACCATATTTTTCAGTTTCCCATGCTTCTTGAGTTGTTTTCCCCTTTAGGATTTTCATCCATGGAATTTTGCTTAGGCTCTCTCTGAGTTTGTTAATATCAGCTCTTTTGAAATTTAAGACATTGGCTGGATTATGTTCTATTGCCTGTGTTTGCATTATATTGAATTCCAATATGATATGATCACTCTTGCCCAAAGTTCCAGTTTCTTCCACTCCTTCTATCACTTTTTCTCTATTAGTAAGAATTAGGTCCAGTATAGCTTTTCCTTTAATTCCCTCCTCTACCTTTTGGATGACAAAGTTGTCAGCTAGGTTGGTTAGGAAGAAAGGGCATTGGGAATGTTTGCTCCTTGAGTTATTTCTAAAAAAAATAATAAAGGTGGGGTAATTTTAGAATTGTAAGCCACCCAAAGTCACTTAGGTGAGTTGGGCGGCTATAGGACTTGCATACCCAAATAAATAAGTAATCAAAAATATCTAAAATAAATTAGGACATCTGTTCCAATCTTCTGAGGCTAAGTGAATGCATTAGACAGAGGGTGACCGCTCCTTTTTTCCCAAAATATCTCCATGAGTCTACAGATATTAAATAAAATTAATGTTTTTACTTAAATACAGGTGTAGTGTTACCAAAAGAAGAGAACAAAATGACAGCATCTTGTGCACAACAGGTCAAGAATCAGAGTCTAGAACTCTCTACAGTTAGAAGCATTGCAATATATTTGAAATTAATGTACATCTTTTGATTTTGCTAACCTGACCAAAGACTGTAAAGAAAGATCTCAGTACAGACAAACGTGAATGACAGTAGATCTCCAAACCCACAAATATGTGCCAAGCATCTCTGGATCTGAGTAACATTCCTTCCGTAACCCTTAGAGCTTTGCAGCTCCTTTCCAACCAATGATCGTAGCAATAGGGACATTAGATTATAGAGTCTACTATATAACTAGTTGGAAAGGCTGTCCTCTGTCCTCCACCCAGCATTACCTTGAGGCAAGATGGGCAGCCAATAAGTTTTATAAACAAACAAACAAACAAATAATGCATTCCAGCCAAGCTCAAAATAGCAAGCGATCAGAAAATAACAATTATTCTGATATATTTGTCCCTGCAACATTTCTTCAGATTTCAACTCCCGAAAGTGCTTCTGCATGCATGTAACACCCATTGGTTTCACTTTAAAGCAGCTGCATCTTTTTCCAGGATTATGTTGTATAGCAACTACACTGTTCCTGGACACTGATATGAATCCTGGGAAAGACACAACTGCTTTAAAGAAGCAAAAACAGATAGTAAATTCACACCCTATGTGTTTAGAAGAATCTTTTGGGAATCAAATCTAAAAATATTGTGCAACCTCCATACATACATACATACATACATACATACATACATACATACATATATTTGCTGTGCTGTTTCCATACAATGCTTCCGGATTGCCATTATTTTCATCTATTCAGTGTTATGGCTCTGTTAAAAATCATATTCTGACAACCATTACAGTATGAATAAGTATTCAGCAGCTGTGACTCAGAAACTGCTGGAACAGTCAGAAACACTAATTACCAATTGTGTCAAAAGCATTTCTTACAAAGCTGAAGGTTTTAAAATGGTGAGAAAGTAGCAAATTCTGATTAGCATTTAAAGAGAATCTTCAAAAGGGCATTTAGAAATATTAATTATTCAATTGGCCTTAACAGCCCATTAGCAGTGCAGATTCTTATCAAAGAAATTTAAAGAACTTTGTTTTTAACCCAATAAGTACTGTAGTACCAATCGACCACTTGAAGTTGTATGACCCAAGTAAGAAATCAAATATTACTGTAATACAAGATTTAAAAAAATTGAGTGAAGCAAAGCTCATGTTAAATTGAGGTGCTAAAAATTTCTGATGCTTTAAGATGCTAGGACGGGGCGGGGGAGCCCTCTTTTGTAAAAGTGCCAGGATACTACCTCCACATGGGAACTTGGGTTTCCTATAAACCCTAGATGTCTCATGAAACAAATTATACTACCTACTACATCTGAATGAATGGACTCAGTTACAGTGCCAAGGGGAGCATTATTGGAAGACTTGAAAAACCAAGTTAGGGACTGATTATCATGGAGAAAATCTATGTGGTCACTAAGAGTCAACACCAACTTGATGGCAAATAATCAATCAGTCAATTGTATCTTCAGACCATACACTCTGATTTACTATTTAATTCTGAATGAATGAAACCTATTCTGTTGCATAAAAGTTAGGTCTGACAAATTGTTGTAGGAGAAGGCCTTTCAATGGTTATGTCTGAGCTTGGAGAAGCTTACTTGATATCCACTGTGTCAACATTTAAACAGAAAAGGGCAACAAAAATGATTAGGGGGGCTGGAGGCTAAAACATATGAAGAATGGTTGCTGGAATTGTCTAGTTTGTTGAAAAGAAGGACTAGGGGTGACATGATAGCACTGGTCCAATATCTCAGGGGTTGCCACAAAGAAGAGAGGTCAACCTATTCTCCAAAGAACCTGAGGGCAGGACAAGAAGCAACGGATGGAAACTAATCAAGGAGAGAAGCAACCTAAGGAGAAATTCCCAGAACAATTAATCAGTGGAACCGCTTGCCTTCAGAAGTTGTGGATGCTCCATCAGTGGAGGTTTTTAAGAAGAGACTAGATAGCCACTTGTCAGAAATGGCATAGGATCTCCTGCTTGAGCAGGGGGTTGGACTAGAATACTTCCAAGGTCCCTTCTAACTCTGTTATAAATCTGGTGAAATTTCCCCACTCAAATACATACACAAATTAGCCAATAAATATTGCTAGTAATTAAGTGAATCAATTTCTTGCTTTGGGTGTATGAGTTCTGTATGTCAGCCCTTTTAAAACATGCAGTAGCTACAATTAAGAACAGCTATACCAAGTGGAAACTCTTAATGAGGAATGGTGTATATTCTCTATACTAGGGATTACAGGACTCCAGTTTAATTAAGCTTAAATAAATGAAGTTGACTGTAAGGTTCTGAGCTTTCTCATTATATGTGCACTGAATATTTATACTATAAGCTAGCATTTGGCAGTATCATTTGAAATTTAGTTTACCAACTTTTTGATGATTTTTTTTTAAAAAGCCACATGAACAGAGCTGTATATTCTGTGTATTCACATAACAGAACACAGATAGAACTTCTGTCTCCCTACTATCAAACTAAATCAACTGCAGCTCATTATTCTATCACTGCTGGAAGTTATTCCTGTTACTTTCCACAGTTTTACTTGGATACTTGAGCACAAATGATTCAGGAGCATAAGGGTAGCTATTACTGTCCTTCTGTTGCAAGTAGTACAAGATAATATCTTTTTGAAAAGCCAAATCCTTCATTCTCCCTTTGTGTGGTAAAAGAATATGGGACAGCAATTACTCTTTCTTGCAGTTGTGGAGGAAAAGCATGAACTGAAATAGTTGTATGGCCAATACAGAAACAAAGCACTTTGCTCAAGACCTTACACAGTGAAGTAGTTCACTGTTGCTAACCTACTGATGCTATGATCAGTATCAGACCTGAATTCCCCAAAGCTCCTTTTTATATCTGATTTTAGATCTGCGAACTCGGCAAGCTCCTGAGGAAAAAAAGGATGCCGTGCACTAGAGCTATGCAACAAGATTTCGAATTCAAAACAGTGGCTTCAAGTTCAAAATAATAGTCCCAACTGGTAGAAATGATTTGTTTCAGATACAGAGAAATCTTTGGGTCTGAAATGAGACATTTGAATTTGAAACAATTGGAAAGTTCTGCACTGCAATTCTCATTTTATGTTTGCTCTGATCTCCAGCTGAAGACCACCTCCGTATAAAAGCTCACCATGCATGATTTCATTTCATTTTCATCCCATATCAGAAAAGCCTTGTTTACACCTGTTTTTCCAGAATTCGAGGTGTTTTTTTTCTTCAGTTGCAGCATCCTGAAAGTATTTCAGAAGGCCTGCCAGGAAATTTGTTGTTCTTGACAATAAAGTACGGTGAGGTTTTTTTCCAGAAGAATGAAATAAATTACACCTTGAGAATTATGGCACTTCAAATGTCACAGGCAGGTTCTCCTCTGCAGTTACCACTGTAGGAGTTTCAAACACTCCAGTGACAGAAATGGACTGAAATGGAAAGTTGTCTGTTGAACAATATATTGTGGGAGGCTAAGGTTGGAGGAAAAGGTGAAAAAAAAGTGTTTGTGTGTGTGTATGTGTGAGTATATAAATGTTATATATAAAGAGGAGTCATAAGACTAGATCTGCTGGATTGAACAAAGTCCCATCTTAGTCCAAAATTTTGTTTCTGACATGTCTCTGGAGTACTCAAAAACAAGAGATGGAAATATGTCTATTTTTCTCACTTGCAATTGGTATTTGGAAGCATAGAGCCTTACTATCGAGGGATAACACAGAGATTTAATGACTAACAATTCTATCAGGTTTAACCAATCCCCTTTTAAAACTCTCCAAAATAATGACCATCACCTTGTCTAATGGTAATAAATTCCATTAATTGGTGATTTATTCAGTTAGTTTTATAAACAATTTTAATTGCAAAGTACATTAAAGCAACAAATGCTAATATAGTACAAATTCAATAGTAGTGATAATCTTCATCTCCATCACCATAAAAATATAATATCACTCTTTATAGCATAACAATCATAATACAATGAAGAAACATAACAATAATATCAATCTCTGGAGACTTTATGAAATATTTATTATTTGTTTACATTTATTGGCTGCTCAACACTAGTGGAGTCTGGGCAGTGGGTAAATCTAAAAAAAATATAGAACAGTTAAAAATATTATACCAAACCAACAGCTTAAGAGTAAAATGATCTAATAAACAACCAAATCAACAAAACAGGGAACATTAAATAAGTAATAAACATAAGCAACATCTTAGCAGCTTTTTAAAACACCGACATGATGATGCTGGACTAATTTTTGAGTAGAATACTTTTTCAAAAGAGAGAGTCACTAATAGAAGATACCCAGCCCTGTAGACCCTGCTAACAGTTTTGCAACTACGGGGCTCAAGAGTTCTCTGATTATATCTGTCTGGATGCCAAAGACCATAGGGAAAACTAGTTTGGTGCAATGATTACTTTAGGAATAAAGACAAGGGGATGACTTTAGGCTAGTCACCCATAGCCTAGGAAAGAAGCAGTGGCAAACCACTTGTCAAGAAAACTTCATAGACCTATTCAGGCAGTAGCCAGGAGTCAAGAATGACTTTGAAGGCACCAAAATCAAGAGTGTAATATTTTGTTACTATAATATTACAATAAAAATAGTATTAGGTTATGTGTATTTTAAGTCCTGGTGGTGCAGTGGTTAGAATGCAGTACTGCAGCCTACTTCTGCTGACTCCTGGCTGCCAGTAGTTTGGCAGTTTGATCCTGACCAGCTCAAGATTGACTCAGCCCTTCCATCCTTCTGAGGTCAGTAAAATCAGGACCCAGATTGTTGGGGGCCATATGCTGACTCTGTAAATTGCTTAGAGAGGGTTGTAAAGCACTATGAAGTGGTATATAAGTCTATGTGCTATTGCTATTTCTATTTCTAGATTTGGTCTGCCTTGGAGGGCTGATATCAGTCTTACAAGTCTGGATGTGCTTCCCTTTCCCTCCATTTATCTTCATGAGAACTTTTGGAAGTCATATCTGAGATGCTTTTTCAAATTACATTTTTGTTCTAGACTCTTTTACGTGACTGTTGTCTTGGTTGCAAATCTGTTCCTCGGAGTTATTCCTTCTGCCTACTACAGATCACAGCTGCTTTCTGAACTCACGTTGACTTACTGGAACTAAACCTGAGTTTGTTCCTCCTGTTCTAAACTCTCAAAGCCTCCAGACACATCGGGATTATGTAATTATCTGAAAGAATTCTTCCTTTTATCGGTGGTAAGTCTTCCTCCAATCAGTTGCTTTGGATGGTTCCTTGTCCCAGTACTTTGGCTGAGGGATAAAACAATCCCCTCCCCACTTTTCCTTGCCCCATATAATTTTCATATAGACAAAAATCAGAAAATCATATACTGTCAGTCTTTTGACACTAAGTTTCAAAGAAAAGGAATAAATTACAAATGTCATAGATTGGCAAGGACCACAATAATGACTGTATCCATCAACTAATTTATACCTAACCTGCTTGAAGTAAAAATAACAAGAACATAAGTTCAGCGCCTGGGTTAACTACATCTCCTATGTGTTTAGTTAAATCCTAACACCATCTGTTCAGCTGAGATTTCCATGCAGTACCCAAGATGCCAAATCACAATTATGTTACTAAGTATTGCAGCCTCCTCATTTGCAAAATAACTTGTTACACTGTTTGAATGAAAAGAGGAGCCAAGGGTGGCTAACTTGGTGCACAACAGCTTGTGGCCTATACAGAGGTTGAGTAAACATGGCACAGAGTTCTAAGGGAACCTAAAGTATCTATCACCTCCACTGGGAACATGAAAACCAGTCAACTGGGTTAAGCAAGATATGAAAACGATCTAGCAAAATAAAGGACTCTCCCATTGAATTGATGATCATTATGCTCATGCTAAATGTGCACATGACTGATAGAAGGTGAGCAAGGAACACTTTTTTTCTTCCAAGGAAATATAGTGTCTTGCTTCTTTAAACAACATTGGTGTGGAGGGGAAGCCCTCTTATTAAGCAGAGTAATACAGCTCCACAAAGAGAAGGTATGAGGTATAAGGAAAGAGCAACAAACTGTGTGTTATTTCATTTGATACTACTTTATTGTTACTACCTGAGACAGAAAGAGGTGCTTGTGAGGTTTTCTGCTTCATTGGAGAAAGATAACTTTAGTTACAGTGCTCCTTAACATGGGCAAGGAAGGAGGGAAAAAAATAGTGTTCAACCTCAGTCAAGAAAATGTGTTGGAGACGGACCTTCTCACACATCCCAGCGAGAAGAAACAATGCCAGAAACGAGCTTGATTGGCAGCTACAAAGTTTCATCTGTGCACTGTATCAGACAGATCACAAGCTACAAGACCTCTGCTCCCTCAAAAAGGAAGGAAGATCAAACCTGTCAAACAGGCAGCACAAGATGAAAGAACAAAGAAGTCAACTGACACTGTTAAGAAGTCAATGGAGAGAAGGTAGAAAGGTGGGAAGAGGATATAGATAGGATACCGAATTTCTACCTTCTCTCTCCCCCTCTCTTTCTTCTCTCTCTTATATATATAGAGTGAGAGAGACATACAGCAAGGCAAAATATTTTACAATATTTTTAAAATGCTGTTCCAAGTTTCCTTTTCACTAATAATAATTATTTTTGTTGCAAATATTTTTAACTGCATTTAATGGATAGCATAAAGTACCCATAGGTACCACACAGAATCACCTGCCAGCCTAATATTATTGCACAAAAGCCTATTTATTTGAACAATCCCTTTGTCAATTATATAAAGCAATTTATATAGTCATCACTATTTGGTTAAGCCCATTTATGAGCTCCCTAATTATTACTATTTTTCAGTGACTATCTTCATTGGGTGAAGTGCTGAGGCTTCTCTCTTCCGCAGTATTGCAAACAGTGGTCTTCCTGGAGCAAGTTCATATATTTTTGTTTATTTGCATATTTCCAAGGCCGCCCTAAAGTATTCTCAGACAAATCAGTGAAGTTCTGAGCTGAGGCTTTAGTTCAACTAGTATTCTATATATAAGCAAACAGAATTCCACATGATTCATCTGGCATCAACCCAAAAAAAGCCCTCTTATTATAGTGCTATTTTTTTGAAATACCCATCCCCAAAATAATAACTGCACTGATTTCATTAGTATTAAAATGCTAAAAGACTTTTATTCACTTCATATTCAATTTTTCCAACACATTAAATGTGCCACTTATATATACTGCATTAGCTATAATGTAATAATATTTCTAGTACTTAACACTGTATTTAATGTGTATTTGACAGTCTGAATGATTAAATAAACAGGAATACACACATATATTTTTTTAGCTTTGAAGCCACTAGTGGTTAAGGCAACCGACTAGAAACCAGGAAAATATAAGTCCTAATACTGTCATAGGCATGAAAGCTGGCTGGATGTCTTTGGGCCAGTCTCTTTCTCTCAGCCCAATTCACTCCACAGGGTTGTTGTGAGGCAAAAAAGAGGAGAAAGGAGTATTAGATATATTCACTACCTTGGATTATTTATTAAAAAAAATACAGGCAGGATAAAAAAAATCTAAATTAGTTTCTCTCAGATATTACTAACAATATTTTTCCCCCAAAAAATGAGAATTGTTTTATCTTCTAAAAGAATTCTGAAAATTACACTTTTGGGAATTTTTTAAAAGGAGGAGATTAGGGGTTGATTCGGGGGGGTGCGAACATTTATGTGAATTGTCTTCCCCAGACATAGATGCAATTTCCCCTTTTATTTATAACTCTTAAAATCCTATTGCTTCTTCTTTTTCCTCCTTTTCACTTTTGGTCAAAAACCAAAGCACCATTTACCTTTTAATTGTTGGCACTAGGAACACTCCATCGGAGTAACAGTGCTAAATTATTTTATATTCCTTATTTATTTGCAATAGGAAAACAATCATTGAATGAAAAAATAATACAATCAAGCATCCATTTTTTGTTTTCATTTTTACATGAGCAGCTTACCGCACAAGGAATGACTGTCAAGATAAAATGTCCCACAAAACATTAGTGTACGCTTCCCCAACCTAGCACCTTCCAGAATTTTCATGCCCATTGAATATTCTGGGCATTGTAATTCCACAGACTTGGAAAGCCACCCAAGTCCTGAAAGCATTAATGGTTACCAGACCTCCAGCCAAAGAAGATGTCCTCCATTTTGTCTTCATGCCCCCATTTGGCTGACAATGTAATAATGTCGAGCTTTCGGAGTTTCTCTTTCAAAAATAATTGACTCTTTTCACAATCGTCATTCAAATGTTTGTCTGCTGTGGCCTTGTATATTGTCTTCTTCTTTCTTTTGTTTATCAACAGACTCAACAGCCTAGATTTATGTTAATTTCAGCAATCAGCTTCAATCCAGTTCCTTCCAATTTATGCTCAATATAGTCTGTAGTTCATATGCCCCTTCATATGTTTCTATGGTGAAATTGGAAAAGCACATCATCATTGATTCTATATTATCACTGGCATATGTTCTTGAAAATAAAGATTTGTTGGAAAAATATTGCAACTGAAAAACCAGTCTTTTTGATACTGGAAAAAGTAATTTAATGCACTTGTACTCCTGGGTACATTTTTGCTGTGATCTTTGTCACAGATGCCAAAAATCGTACAAAGTTAGTATGTCCTTTTTCCCACATTGTCTTCTTTTCCAACAATCCATATCATCCTTTGCCTATTCACATATCTATTAACCCTATATGCATCACTTAATGATAGATTTATCACATAATAAGATATAGTTTTCCTATGTTCATTATTTACCTTACAATGACTGAACATCATAAAGAAAAAAAGCTTTTTCATAGGGATTTACAATCTGATATATTTGCTGCTATATATCTGCTAACTTTGCTGCTAACTTGGCCCTCTTTACATTAGCATTCATAGCACCATGCAGCTTCATAAACTAAGCAAGTTTTATTTTGTGGTTTAAGAGACTAGTATAAGTGAATCCAGCCCTTGGGCCTGGAGGGTTAATCAATTAGCAAATGTTTAATTTAAGGAGGGACTACAGTACCCAGAGAAATCAGTGAGGCTGGGACGTGTGTGTTTGTGTGTGTGTGTGTGTGTGTGTGTGTGTGTTAGAGAAAGAGCAAGGAATATATATGTATAGGATATACATTTTAATAACTCTGTAATCCCTTGCATTGGGATGGAATCAAGATGCAAGGAAACAGAGCTCAAATGTTTACTGGCCGGATGCCCTTCCTGATGCCTATGTGGAGTTCACAGCAGACAATAACTCATTGCACCCAGAGACAGAAATATCTGTCACTACCTAGGATCGAGCTCACAGCTTCCTGATTGTGAGGTGAGAGTTCCACCTCTAGGCAGTGGTGGAATTCAAATATGTGAACAACCGGTTCTCTGTGTGGATACCGCTTCCGGAAGTCCATTCTGGGCCTGGGTAACAAAAAATTAGCTACCGGTTCTGCCGAAGTGGTGTGAACTGGCTGAATCCCACCACTGACTCTAGGCCACCACAATGCTCCATATAGGCTATACCAGGCATGTCAAACTCGTGACATCACATGACATCGCATGCCGTATCACGACTTTTTCCCCATTACTGGCAATGGGGTGGGCATGGTTTCAGCATGACGCATCCAGCCCACAGGCTGGCAGTTTGACATGCCTGGGCAATGCAATCATCATTTTAGCCATTGTCTATCCACTGCAGGATGAAGGCCTCTCTTTCTTTTGCCAGTTGGGCCTGCAATACAGTACTTGCTGATGTTGTCGATCCATCTTGCTTTAAGTCTCTTTTGTGGATGCTTTTTATCATGGGATCCATTCTGTGACTGCCTTGGTCCACCTGCCCTCAGTTCTTCTTGCTATGTGACCAGCCCATTTCCATTTCAGTTCTTTTACTCTCTTGATGATATTGCATACTTTCGTTTGTTCTCTAATCCATGTGCAGGTCTTTCTATTTTGTCTTGTAATACTGAGCATGTACTGTATCTTTCCATGGCTCTTTGCGCCACTCGTAGCTTTTGTATCGATTGTGAGGTTAATGCCCATGTTTCACTGGCATATGTTAGAGCAGGTAGCACACACTGAACAAAAACATTTCTCTTCAGGCATAGGGGGAGGAGGTTCTGGAAAATTATGCTTACCTTGCTGAATGCCTGCCAACCACATTTAACACACTGTTCAATTTCCTTTATTGTATCACCTTCCATTGAGATCCATTGACCAAGGTATATGTAGTGGTCTACAACATCTAGTTCTTCTCCAGTTATAATTTTTTTTATTAGTGAATTTATTAAACATAATGTGGCTCTTTTTCAGGTTTATTGTTAAGCCAAATGGTTCTCCTGCTTCATGCAGCTCTTGTATGTGTCTTTGTAACTATTCTGAGTCTTGTGAGGAGAGAACAACATCATCTGCAAATCTTAAGTGATTTAAATAGGTGCCATTGATTTTTATCCCATATTTTGCCCAGTCTAGTTTGTGAAATACTTTTTCAAAGCAGTCTGAGAAAAAGATAGGTGATAGGATAGCTATACAATATACGTAGGATATATCATATATATTTTTATTTGCTTAGTGACAATTCTAAACTTAACTCTCCTTTAAATACTGTAAAGTCCCAAAATTACAATAATTTTTAAATGAGCATTCCCTGTGTCTGCCTATGGGATCCCACCGAGTTATTTGTTGTCCCTTTCTTACAATTATTGCTTTTAAAGTCAAAGAAATAGCTTGTAGTGTTAAGTGCTTTCTCTTCAGGAGTGAGGCAAATTCAACCACACACTCACCACCTGAAGCTCACAGCTTCAGACTGTTACAAAAACCTTTCAGGTGCCTGGAGGGAAATAAAGTATAGTCACAACATCTGTAGAGAAGATATCTAGCCACCAAGCCTACAAAACTGATGCCTCCTACCAGCAACTTTAGACCCACTATACAAGTTAATTTAAAAAAAAACAACCGTATGTACTCACTTTTACTTTTATATGATTAAAAAAAAAACCCAAGAGATTGCCAGAGTTAATCAGTAAGCATCTGAAATGCTATTGCTTTTCAGGATAGCAAATTCAACAGAAGTGGGAAGGGTGGCAGAATAAAAGAGCAAGTTTTGTGAGTCAGATACTTGCAGTGACATTGAGATGCAAATACCAAAAGTTGGTATTTTGTGTCACAAAGTCCCAATTAATTTCATTTTGGGGTGTGGGGTGTTACTTTGTTTTATACCAAACGCCCAAGGAAATATATATTGTTAAATTGGGATCCACTTGGGGATGGATGAAATTTGTCATTTTTCCTTGCTATAATATTTACATGTCATTTCAGAAAGTATTTTTTAAGTCTTCATAACATTTTCGATACATTTTTGTATATAGTTGTCTGAGTGAATATGTATTGTGTTGTATCTTTTGTTTTTAATTGGGGAACAGCAGCACCGCGTTCGGAGAATGTTAAAACAGATGATTGTAAAGTGGTCCACATGAAAGTCAAAGAAATACAAATAATTGGGTTGGATGAAAATATTAAATCAAATCTAACTTGCCTTCATTCCAAATTGTTTAGTTCTTTCTTCATTAAAAATGTTTAATGTAGTTTGCATACAAAGTAAGCCTAATGCAAAATAAATTATCAGCATATATGTTAGTCTTTTGGGCTAAGAGCTTCCTACCTTTTCTCTTTATTGGTATTCTCCCTGAGCTGGCACCAGATTCCAATGGGTTCTCTTGAATATGACTGTAGATAACCCCCCTCGTCCAGCAGCGTGACTGATTCCCTTTCCATGATAAATGTCAATGGCTCAGTAGAGAAGCCATCTTCCCTATCTATTCTGCAATACTCAAACACCACCTAAAATACTGCATTGAGTTCCAGGCACTGCATGAGAGGAAGAACATTGATAAACTGGTGTCTATCCAGTAGAAAACAACTAAGATGATTGGGGACATGGAAGGAAAAACTTATGATGAATAATTGGAAGTGCTGTGGAAGTTCATTGTGGAGAAAAGAAAATTACAGAGACATGACAACTGCCTCCCAGTTATTTAGGCTACTGTGTAGAAAATGGACAGAATTGTTCACAGTTGTTCCAGGAGATAGGACAAGGAACAATGGGCTTAAAATAAAAGGATGTAAATTTCAATAGGATATCAGGGAAAATTCCTAATGCTAAGAGCTGTTCAGAGAGTGGGAGGCAATGCTCTTATTTGCTGGATGCGTGAACTGGATTGGATAACCCTGTGTTGAGGACACTGCAGTAGACGATTCCTGCACTAGGCATGAGTTAGGCCAGATCAGGG
This sequence comes from Protobothrops mucrosquamatus, assembly GCF_001527695.2. NCBI lineage: Eukaryota > Metazoa > Chordata > Lepidosauria > Squamata > Viperidae > Protobothrops > Protobothrops mucrosquamatus. Next base: position 781,156 of record NW_015386321.1, on the reverse strand, counting down.
GTCTTCAAACTTGGCCCTTTTATGACTTGTGGACAACTCCCAGAATTCCTCAGCCAGCGTGCCTGGCTGAGGAATTCTGGGAGTTGAAGTCCACAAGTCATAAAGGGGCCAAGTTTGAAGACCCCTGGGCTAGATAATCTCTAAAATCCTTTGGAATCCTTATAGTCTATGACAGGAATGATTCTAGCAGTGATAGACAGTGTCTATCATGAGGAAGAATCCAGTCAAGTTAACATTATAGCCAACGACTCGTGCCATAGAGCATGGCTTTTGGCAGCCCACCATTCTAGATAAAGACAAGGAATGTGTCACTCTCCAAGAAACTGGAATTGCAGAGTAACACAATTTTTATCTGCTATAGTTCATGTTTGAGAAACAAACCACTGTGAAAAGGGTTTGGGGGTTTTTTTTGGTTCTTAGGGGAATATGCAAAATGACAAGCTAGTCCTCTCTCTTATTTTCTTTATAGAGAGCAAGATATACATAGGACCCCCTGTGTTGTAAGTTGATATAAAAGAACTTGACAACTATTTGTTCATTTCCAGCTTTCTTGGTTTTTTTAAAAAATAAAATGACTCACTGAAATGTGGCATCACAGAATCTAGTGTTATTATCTCCTGCTAGAATCACAGTCTGTTCAATTTGATAGACATGTGACTACTTTTCTTCTTGGCTGCCAATCAAGTAATCTTATTCCTAGAATGAACATACTTTATGACATGCCTGTTGTTGTGGAATGAATCTATATCTACATCTATATCTACATCTATATACAGGATACATACATAACTGATTTTAAGTTTAAGTTTTCAACCATTATTTATAGAATTGTAATGACAATTATGGCATTATTTCAAGTTAAGCTCAACTTATTGTAATTGTCAAAAAGGTCCAGGCTTAAAATCAGTGAAAAAAACAATTAAAAAGTATAGTGTAATATATGCTGCTAAGCCATGTGTGTAATCACTTTGTTTTTAAATGAAAGCACAGTAAAAATGACATGAGGCATCTGACTGAAGCTTCTTTACTCTGAAACTTCCCTAAATGTTTTTTTTCTTCCTGATCATTTTTTTCTCTCATAAGTCACCACTTCACAATATGTAATTTAGCAAAAGTGGAGGGGAGCTTGTTTTAGGGGAGGTAACAGGCCTACAGAGATACATCAGGTGACAATAAGGCTAAACATACAAATGCTAGACTTACCAAGAAATTCTGCTTGTGATCATTAACCTTCAGGATTTTAGTGGATCAAGTCATACAGTATATGGAAGACTTGCAGTCGAAGAGAACATACGGTGTCCAGTATTATTTTACTCCCTCCCCAATCATAATCATATATATCATTGTAATTCATCAGAGCCTTTTCATAGAAAGCCACTCAATAAGTTTCAGAAGAAACTGAAACTTGATTTTAATATTCAACAGATTATTCATCACACTATCATAACTTTCTGCTTAGAGTCATGAATCTATATTGAATCTATTCCTATAGATATGCCATGTGATCCAGCTGTATGGATAGAGATAAATCATACATTTGGGGAAAACTTTTTTATTCAATCACAAGCTCTTCTGTCTGTCATCCCACTTATTTCTCTTTCTAGAACAGATCCTTTAAGTCTGAGGTATATACCCCATGTCTACCACATAATAGGAGGATTGAATTGCATGCCAATTCTTCTTTCTCACATTCTCTTCAATCCGGGACATGCAATATATTATACATATAGTGAATAGCCATTCTCTACAACATCCATGTGGGATACCTTTTCCAGTAAATATATGAGCAGGATCATTTTTTTCACAATCAAACCATTTCAGTGCAGAAAATTACCAGCATTCAGTTTCAATTGACTCGGGGAACCTAAGCTGCAAAACTCCAAGGAAGTAACATAAATGTTCTTATTTAATATTTCTTGAATATTGCTATGAATTAGAATCATTTTCATCTTCCATTTAGGGAAATTCTACTCTGCATCAAGGGACGGTGTTTTGGTTCCATCAATTCGCATCCTGTACTCAATCTGTCTTGCACTCTGGCACTGCATAAATCCAACAGCACTTGAACTTCCTTCCTCCCACACTTCCTCTCGTACACTCTGAGTACTTTGGAACTCTGGCTCTCATGAGAAATCATTACATTTTAGAACAATCAGCAGTTTGTGTCATCTTCTGCACAGCGCAATAACTTCAAAATGTGCTTTGCTTTTAGATAATAACTGGACCTATTAAAAAGGCAGTTGGAGATCTCAAGATGCTTCTCACCAAAAATGTAGCTGCAACCTCCATATTAAAGAAGTCCACTTAAGAAACAATCAAAAATCTGCAGAGTGGTCTCATGTCCCAACTCTCTCCTACTTTGGCTACCATTCCCTAATTAATTACTGTCATATGTTCTGGTAATTAGCATCAGTATGTTTATCCTTTTGAAGGATAGATAGCAAATGCTTATTTTCAAATGGAGTCAACCGATATTAGTTTAGGTCACTTTGGAGTATACAGACAGTTGCATTAACCATGAATTTGAGGCTGGATTTTTAGGATGAGTTTGGGGAGGGATTGTTTATTTTATTTTTATTTTAGGGATTGTACTATGATGGGAAACGGTCACTTCGGTTTTCAGAGGAGGATTCTTAAAGCTACGTAAAAGTAGACAAGGCCTGCCAGTTGCCCACCTCTTGTCTAAAGCAAGCATAAAACATTCAAGGCACAAACCATTGCAGGAGCATCTTCCCACAGTCACACAATGCCCCTCTTCCCCATGAAATAAGAGATTCTGCATGGTTCCTTCTTCATTGTGCAGCACGTCAAGGCTGCACAACTGCTTATAGCGTATCTAGAAAATAATATCCATATCTGTATATTTGTACCCAGAGTTCATCAGTAATTCTGCAATCAAGTGCTGTAGTGATATATTAAGGAAAAGAAAGAAACTCTGCTTGGTAGTCTCATTTACAAAACAAGATGACTCACTCTAAACTTTGTTTTACATTTTTGAATCGTCATGAGATAAATAAATGATGGACTGCATAAATCCCAATGGTCAATTCTGCCTAGCTGAGAGTGCAAATAGGTAATGAATCATTCACCCATATTACTGGAGATCACAGGGGTTGAATTACATTGCAATCCTCTCTGAATATGCAGGTTTGAGAATGTTTGACAAGTAGACTATGTTATTTTCTGAAGAACATAATCTCTTTCTTTTCTGCTTTTTATCTTTGCAACAGAACTGCCTATGGAAAGCAACATGGGTCGCTATTATTGTGAAATTATTAGAGATAAGACCAAAAAGTTTCTGGAACAATGTAGATAGGATTTCATACTCCTCCTAGTACTCAATTTCACAGCAAAGTTTGAATTAGTGGAACTCCGTTCCTTTAACTAGGTGGCATATAGACCTCGGTAAAGTATATGTGAAAATGTTTTTCTGACACTATTCGTAAGACCTTTTTCAGTTTGTGAAAGTTGTAAAATTTGACCTTATAGAAATATATGAACCCTGCATTTCCATCTGAATATATCAGCAGGAATAAAATATGCTTAATGGATTCAAAGCTCTATATTATCTCCTGTGTTTTCACTATCCTTTAGCCATGCCTTGTAAGTTCGATTCTATGTGTGTATGCGTTATGTTTGTCTAGGCACAAATACTCACACACAGTACTTTCCAAGCTATTTGATAAGGCGATGAACTGACTTGGAGTCTACAAACACAAACAACAATCAAATGCCACAATCAAAGTACAGGGCCAGGTGACTATGTCATTTCTTTTAAAGATCATGATATTATGCTGACATTCCAGACATGCTGAGAGAGGGAGGTAAAATGCAAATCTGCCTCCATAAGCATTTGGGAAGCATTTCCCATGGTCATGTGTCCGTCACGTTATGATTTTCCGTAAGCGGAGAATATATTTTCACTGAAACCTCTGCACCTTATACCGTTAACTATTTCTTCATATTCATAGCAGATTTGAGCAGCAGAATGAAGAAGCCAAATACACTTTGGAGAAAAGTAAGGTGAAAAATGGGGCCATCTCCTTGGGGGCTGAATAATGAATCAAAGTAGCTAGTCATTTGAAGGCTCAGAAAGCCTGTTAATTAATTTACA
>NW_015386321.1:712975-773774 GCF_001527695.2 Protobothrops mucrosquamatus | reverse complement strand
TAATAATAATAATAATAATAATAATAATAATAATAATAATAATAATAATAATAATAATAATAATAATAATAATAATAATAATAATAATAATAATAATAAAGTTGGAAGGGACCTTGGAGGTCATCAAGTCCAACCCCCTGCTCAGGCAGGTAACCCTATACCATTTTGGACAAATGGCTGTCCAGTTTCTTCTTAAAAATTTCCAGTGTTGGCGCATTCACCGCTTCTGGAGGCAGGTTGTTCCACTGGTTAATTGTTCTAACTGTCAGGAAGTTTCTCCTTAGTTCTAGGTTGCTTCTCTGATTAGTTTCCATCCATTGCTTCTTGTCCTGCCTTCAGGCGCTTTGGAAAATAGCTTGACTCCCTCTTCTTTGGGGCAGCCCCTGAGATATTGGAAGATTGCTATCATGTCCCCCCTCGTCCTTCATTAAACTAGACATACCCAATTCCAGCAGCTGTTCCTTACATGCTTTAGCCTCCAGTCCCCTAATCATCTTTGATGTCAAGGCATTGTTGGAAATCCAAATCAAAGTTAGTCTGTGTTGCTCAGAGCATCACTACTAAGACTATTGGTGCAACCTTCTACCTGCACAAGGAAGAATAGAGGTGGTAAAAACAATTGATGGAAAGAGACCCCCCCCCCATACAGAACTTTTCCAGAATGCATTCAGATTTAGAACTGGCGATATCCTCATAAACTCCCATAAACAACTATCCTGCACCTTCAGGATGCCACGATTTTATATACTGAGCACAGTTTTTAGAGAAATTGTAGAGAACCAATGCAAGTGGCATCTTGAACACTGAAAGGGGGGAAAGAGGCAAAACGCACTTCTTCTCATGAAAAAGGAGCAGCAAAGAGAAAAGAAGGAAAATGAAGAGCAAAACGGGAGGGGGAGGGGAGATGCCCTAGAGAAGTAATAGGGAATCTACTGAATCCAAAGAAAGCTGAAGCAGTAATTCGTTCAACAGGAAGCACAAAATCCTCTGTTTTAACCTTTATCATACAAAGAGACTGTAATCCACAGGTCTGTTCAACACACACACACACACACACACAGCCACAATCTTCTATCAGCCTAGTTTAAAACTGGAGCACAGCACAGCTGCCCTGAACATGCAGAATGAATTTGCTTTCGCTTCCCAGCATCTACTTTATCTCCATTCACCCAGCAAAACAGAAATAGTTTTGCTGTGCTGGCTGCCTTTTAGTGCATCTGCAAGTACAAACAAAGGCAAGTCCCCTGTAGGAATTGGGGGTATTTGCCTGACTCCTCCAGGAAGAGAAACAAGATCTCTCTCCATTTTGTGTTACTTCCCTGACATCTGCGCAATGACTTAATCGATAGCTTTTGTTAATCCATCCGAATATTGGGAATGCAGGATGCAGTATTTCCACCTTCAAAAAACCCCAAAAACTTCACAAAAGAAGGACTTTATATAATCAAATGGTTTTTCTCTTCTCCTTTGAAAAGTAAGAAATCTTTCAATCAGATGTTTTATCTTCCCTGTGCATCTGGATAGGAGGTCCCTAAGTTGATCGGAAAGAATGTCTTTGCTAACTAGTTGCTTTAGTAATACCTCCCACTGTTTCGGGCCATTAACCTAAACTCAACAGCTTGATGAATTAATGCTTATAGAGGCACAGTTGGCAGCTCTAATTAAATAATTATGGATATGCAGCTGTAAAGAAGCTGGAATGCCCCATTAGAAAACCAGCTGTCAGTTTTATTGGTCCTCAGAGTTTGTGAAATTTGATGTTAAGGGGGTTTCACCGTTCTATACATTTTCAAAATGAATTTCTAGGATGTCCAAGAGGGGATTCAAAAATATTCATATCAAAGATGCATCTCAGCAAAAAATCAAATATTATGCAGCAAAGTGTATGATGTATCCAGGTATAATTGCTTGAGCAAATGTACCAGTCCCTAGTGTTGCTTTGGATCTATTGGCAAAATGGGAGGTGTTATTTTATCCTAAGTTGCCAAGTGATTATTTACATTCATGAATCCATGGAGGGGATAAAAGAGGCTCTCATATGGAACAAGAGGTATTGAGAGTTGGGTGATGTTCAGATTTAATAATTAATGAAAATAACATTTTTTTCTTAAGAAAAGATACTACTTTTAACAGCAAGATCTCTGTGCAGTGACCTTTTATTTCCACCACAGGCACTACATCAGCACTTCACCAGCATCATTCTGTCACAAAAATTGATCCAGGTTAATGGATTTCACACACACACCCACTGGTTCAGGAGACTTAACATCTGACTCAGGGCAGGATAAAACATTCCCCTGGATGGAATTGGTATGCAATTTAGGAGACTCGGGAAACCTAAGAAGGGTACTTCCTAAGGAGAATGGGGTTCAAGAGGTGACAGTTTCATGAATTTTTAAATTGGGAAATTTTGATTCAACGGACTCTTGACTTCACTTTGGGCTGGAGCCTGGATATGGACTTTGTTATTACATTTCCTGATCCAGATGGCTCCTCCTGCTTTGCATCAGAGTCCTATCCAAAAAGTGGGCTCTTGGGACATCCATTGATTTAATAGGTGCCAAATTTCTGAGTGTCTACATCAGGAGTATCAATCTGCTAACCTGCGGACCAAATGCATCATTGCCCACCCCATTGCCGGCAATGGCAAAAAAGTTGCGATACATCGCGACACGTCATGTGATGTTGCGGGTTTGACACCCCTGGTCTACATATTATATAAAGAAGAATTGATCAATTTGGATCCACTGATCAGAATAAAACCTAGTTGTTTCTAGCATGCTAAATGTCTCTGAATTAAATTATGAATTGATCCTTTTGTGGAAGCTGGATAGAGGAAGTGCAGCCTTTGATGCCATTGGTCATAGCATCCTTCTGGACCAACTGCAAGGGTTGGGGGTTAGAGGCAGTGCTTTTTTTCTAAAAAAAAAAAAAAAAGGTGCTGGAACTCACACACGTCATACACCCCGCCTTGCCTACCCTACAAGGTTCCATCCAAAAAAGATGCCGGAACTCCGTTCTGGGCGTTCTATGAGAAAAAAAGCCCTGGTTAGAGGTACTACTCTACAGTAATTCTGCTCCTTCCTAAGTACAGTAGGCAATTCTAATCTGCCTACCTGGCAACTGGGGGAGCAGTTAAGTCTTCAAAAGTAGCAGGGCTGGGAGAACTCAAACCTTTGGAGGGATAGTATTCCAAAGGGGAGATCAGGTAGAGTAAAAGTATGCCACCAAAGTCCTATCAGATGGCACTGATTTAAAGATGGGACCTGGAGCATATCCACTTTGTCAGAACTTATTGGATGGGCAGAATGAATGGGAGACTGGTGGTCTTTCAGATAAAGAGGTCCTATGCCAAGAAGGGCTTTATACAGTAGATCACAACCAGCACTTTTAATTGCGCTTGGCAGCTGACTAGGAAGCAATTGCCCAGGTGTTCCATAGATAACACCTCTGCCCACACCACTGTTCTGGATCAGCTGCAGCTTCCAAATGGCATCCCAATCTTGTATATTGCAATAGTCCACACAAAAGTTGTTGAAGATATGAGTGACCACTGGATTGTATTCCCAGTCCAAGAAAGGATGTAACTATCACACCAAATGTATTTCAGCAAAGTCCCCACCCTACCCCAGCAACAGCAGTCATCTGCTCTTTAAGCGGGGGGGGGGGGGGGTTGAGTCCCTCCCACCCCAAATGCCATACTAGTTGTATCTGAAGGAGTACTATCCCATTTAGAATTAAAAACAGCAAAGGTTTGATTCAGAGAACACAAAACATAATGTGACTTGGTCTTTCCAGGGTGGAGTTTAAACCTGCTTCTTCCCATCCAGATCCAAACAAGTAGCACTTGATCATCCCAAGAAAAAGGCTTGTAGGAGCATATTGACAAACATCAAGTCTTATGGCACCCACACATAAGAGGCCTCAGTTGCAACCACTCCTGCCAGTCAACACCAACATCAACTGGAACCTGCTGTGAAAAAAGAAGAAACGCAGTATTGTGCCTCCCAGTCCTGATCTCCACATTCTGCCCAAAAGGATACCATGATGAATAGAATCAAAGGTTGCTGAAAAGATAAAAGAGAACCAGAACAACTATACCACCACTATCCCGGTTCTCACAGAAGTCAACAATAAACATGATCAATGCTGATTCTGTACTATGTCCCCAGTCTGGGACCTAACTGAAAAGTTTTCCAACAGTTATGATTGTTATAAAATGTTCCTTGTCCAATGAAAGATTGAGTGCTTAGAGAATTAGGCTGGGGTTAGATTTAACATGGAACCCTCTGGACTACCAAAACTTAGTCCCTATGTCTCAACAAATCTTATCATTGTACAGATAAATTGTGAGGTCATCATATATATGCTACCTTAAGAGCCAAAGAGGAAAAGAGGGATATAAGAAAAAGAAAAATGAAGAAAAGTCTTAAATCCAAGTATGACTATGTCCTTGCATTGATAACTTGGGGGAGATAGATCAGTCGGAGAAAGCCCATCCATTCATGACACCAAGTGACAAGTTGCAACAACAGCACCATCAATCATCAATGATGATGTGAATTATAGTACCAAACGTCCAAAAGTACCTTCCTAGACATGCTGTTTGTGTGAGAGAGCACTGCAAAAATTGATCATAACAATTATTTGTTCTACAAGTGACATATTTTAAGGAATGGGGGAAGAGAAGAACCATTTTTAACATTTAAACGGAAAGGTTATTATGAAATCTCTTAGCAAGTAAATCATACTTTTGTAAGCATTGTTCTTCCTCTCAGAGAAGCTTTTGTTTTTGTATAAAACAAAACAAGCTCAGGGGTTTTTTTATATACAAAAACAAAAACATAAATAAAACCATCTATAGAAATGTGCCTGGGTGATATGTTGTGAAGGAAACCAATAATACTTCCTTTAAGATAGTTCCATAAATGAAGTGATATTGTCTACTCCCAGCCACTAGTCTTTTGAATCACAAGTATCTGTCTCTTAGTTGATGTACTGGCCTTGGAAGAAGTAATCTTTCAGATATTTCAGTTCTGAGCCATTTTAGGGTTTGGTGTGAATATTTTAAATTCACACGCAATATATTGTATTGCTATGGATGCCATAACGAAAATATACTGTAGCTATGGATGCCATAACTGAAAAGGCCACCTCTTGTGCCCATGTATAATAAAATATAGTCTCATAACCAGTGCTTTTTTTGTAAAAAAAAAAAAAAAAAAAAAAAGGTGCCGGAACTCACACATGTTATACAACCCGCCTTGCCTACCCTACAAGGTTCCATCCAAAAAAGGTGCCGGAACTCCGTTCTGGGCGTTCTATGACAAAAAAAGCCCTGCTCATAACATACTTAACAGCCCCATTGCTACCACCACAATCACTACCTACAAACATATTATCCATGTACATACTATACTGTGAGAGGATTCTCCTTGGTATGAGTTCCTAAACTGTTAAAACCCTTGTACATCATTAAAATTTTGAAATCAGCTACAACTTTGCAATCATCTTCTAGAACCTATTGCATGCAGGTCCCTTGATGTATCGTGAGTAATCTAAATGGAAAATTAACAAAATATGGATCATTGGGGGAAACTCCTGTTCAGGATTCAGGGAGGTCATAGCTGTTAAATCTGTCAGAACTGACCGAATGGACTTTGGGTCATTGATGCTATTCTGAATGACAGAGATGAATCCAGTGGTGCATCAAAGCTAGGGGATTATTTTGTGTTTTGAGGGACAGGAGTATACATCATCCAGAGTCATAGACCTATGTAAATCATGGATCTATGAACCAACAGTGCAACCTATTTCCATTTAATAGGATTCAGCCTTTGTTAATTGGCACTGAGACATTGTTCCAATACCAATACTTCCTCTTCTCCTGAATCTGATAAGATTTAGAGTCATCATCGTACTTCAAGGCTCTTGATGGCCAGTGGTTTCATATAGATAAAAAAACCTCAATATTTAAAAAGAAATCAGAAAAAGAAAATACTAAAATTTAAAACAACAATCCAAAAGGAAAATGAGAAGCTAATTAACAGCATGAATATCATTGATTTTAACTACAACATTGGCAATCTCTAATGTTTTCTCATTTGCCTAATATAGATACAAATAAGGAATCCAACTGTTCTAAAACAAGCAAAATCACCAATAATCAATCATGTACAATCATATACAATCATTCTGTTTTTTGTTGATTACTTTCAAAAATAGAGTGGATCAGAGGATTTTAGCAAAAAAAAGCCCTTTATATAAATTAACATTAAAGTACATTAAGTATTCTAATATAAAACATGCCATAAAATTTCCCAACATAAGCATCCCTTTAAATTACATTTCCAATTAAGTTACTAATTCAAGTATTAGCATTTATTACTGAACCATAATAAGAACAACATTGCAATTTCTGTATTACTTTTCAATACTACAAGCACTCATTTAAATGCAGAGTAACAGGGAAAAGCAATTCAATTCCATACTGTTGTTCACAGAAATTGAAAATCTGATTTTGATGAGGATCAAATATATGCAGATACTTGTATATATACAGTTGTGGAATCAAACTATATTGCTGTCAGAAAAAAAACCAGCAAAACATTATGTCAGATAACTGACGAGACCCCTTAAAGCCAGCAAAGTAGCAATGCTCCTTATGTCAGAATTATTATTAGAATATCATTCTTCAGCAACCAGCCACTATTTTAAAATGTGTATTTTTAAGAAAAAGGCTCCCGTTAGAAAAGGGATGGAATGAGTAGATTTTGATTTCCTCCGCTGCATGAAAGCAAGTTAAATTGTTGACAGATGATTTTGCTGACTGTGCATGATTAGTCCAAACCGCCCCCCAAATTAAATCATATTTGAAAATTTGCTGTAAATTAAATCAGCAATCCCTTTTTGTGAGCTTTGATCGCACTAAGTGAATTCTCAGGTAACACGTCAGACAATCCAATTAAATAGCTAACATAAAAGAGATAGTAGTGTCTCTGTATTTGTCTTTGAATGTGCGTTTGGACGTAAGGAGGATCCAGAAATTCTGGCAGTCTGTGCTGCCACCTAGCCAAGACCGTACCACCGAATTTACAGTCAATCTGTGTGTTCAAAAGACTTGTTCTAAACTTATCCCCCTTGGACCCTGTTTTGCTAGAATAAAACTCAAATTAAAAGCACAGGCAGTGAGTGATGTACAAACTAGACAGGGGCCCCCTCAAAAGAAGCAGAACTTCAAGCGAACTGAACCAATATCAGACATTGTTTGTACTTACGATAAAAGACATATTCTGTGTAGCTGGACCACACTTTATCATCAGTGTACTGATTGACAAAAGAAGCCGTCACAGAGGAATTGCAGGCTACCATGTGGAATCCACATTCTGACAACATATCAAAAGCCCGTTCCAGGTGCCTGAACTTCAGGTAGAACCTAGAGGTGTATCTATCAGGAGCTCGGTCCGGGTCTCTGCTTTCATTCAAACTTTCTCCAAAAACTTCTTTGACGAGAGCAATCCTGCCACAAACCAAAATCCTCGGGACTCTTCTGAATTTGGCATCTGCTTGGGTCTCCCTGCCCACGGGACATGAACCTCTGTAGCCAATGGTGACGAAGCCCCACTTTTTATCCGAGGCCAGGAGAGATGAAGGGGCACATATTCTTGTGTCACTGCTTTGGGAAACCTCCTCATAGTCACTATGGCAATAATCATCAGGGCTCTGCTTGATCTCATCAGGCGTCAGAAGTTTGACCAAATCTGGGAGCTGAAAGTACTCGGCTTCCCTCTTGAGCCTTCCTCGCTCTGGAAAATGATCGGGCAGGACCACCTGCTTGTCCCTGAGATAGTCCAGAATGTAACGGAATAGGAATCCATCTCGATCAATGAAAATCCTTCCCTTGGAATCTTTGGCCAGATCATTGGCTGTCTCTCTTTTGGAAGTGAACATTTTCCAAAGCAGGGAGTGAGGAAGGCCTGTTAAGGTGGAGAGGCGAGTGAAGTAAACCTGGCCCCCCACATTCAGCTCTATCACCTCTGGGAAGAGTTGTGCAGCAGTTGCTGGTTCTCTAGGAGGGAGGTAAGTTCTGCAGTTTCCACTCAAGGCCATGGTACTTTCAAAACCAACCAACCAAAAGTTATGGCAGAGCTCCCACTGACACCCAAGGTTTCAACAAGGTGCCGAGATCCGTTCCCCCAAGGATCTCCTAACATTTAAGGAGCCTGGGATCTGCGGGAATGGTGGGGAGGGAAAATGGAAAGGAAGATGTGGGATTGGGGGTTTTTTTTCTTCAGTTTTTCCTAGAAAGGATGATCATAAAAACTGGTGGATGAAGAAAGCTCAAGTCACAAGATGCAATCAAATAATCTTCCACTAAAGCCCAAAACAGTATGATCAACCCACGATCCCTGTTATTCACAAGAGCCTGTTGAATAAGAAGAAAAATAGAAAATCATTATCCCCCTATGCATGGAGAAAAAAGATTGAAAGAATAAAAAGCAATTCAGTTACGAAAGCTCCACCAGCCACCCCTTTAAGGGAACATTTGCTTATTACATCCTTTTTCCTTTGGATTTCTTTGCCTGTCAGAAAAGGCATTAACTGGTCCCTGCACAGTTGATGTTGCCCACGATTCTCATTTAAAGGAGATGAGAATCTCCTTACCTTGGTTACGCCGATGCATGCTGTTCTTCCGAGGGGCAGCAACAACATGTTCTAAGCAGCTCCTGAAGCAACATTGTGGTTGTGGTAGGTTGAAAACTAGAGAAGCAGCAAATCCAAAGAGGAAAAAAGGGTCAGAGAAGATAAGCTGAGTCCATTTGGCAAGATCCAGGCAGAAGTTAAGAGTTAAACCCACACATGCAAAAGTTAACCAGGAATAGGCACTGAAGAGAAATAGAGCTGTGTGGCAAGAGACGAGGCAGAACAGACAAAACAACACAAATCCCAGGTCAGGATCCTTTAGGAGGAGAGAGGATGTGGTTTTGATGACTTGCAGAAAGCCCAGATGCTGAGAACACCCCAGGCATCTTTCAGGGGCACCATCCCAGAGTGGTCCCCTTCTCCATCACTCTCCACAGAGAGCCTCTCGTGTCCTCAGCTAGGCTGAGAGTGCAGACCTGCAGCAGTTTGAAAGGCTGCCCTGGTGCTTTCACTATCTAAGCTGCTGCTCTGGTTGCTGAGCTGGGTGGTTCCACAGTTCCCAGTGCAGTTCAGATGCTGTTGTTTCAGCAGTGCAGGGAAGAAACCATCCAGGGAAATTGCTATTACATCATCTTAAAGGAATATAGCTTTGAGAAAGCAGACCTGGAGTGGGTGGGACTCATTCGTTCAGTTCTCCCTTCTTCGTTGTTGTTTTTTTTACCAGCTGCAGAAGGAGAAGCACAGCACGAGACTGCCTCAGACAGCTCTTCCTCAACCAACAGTGATTCCCCAGGAAAGCTTACACTGCTCAATCCGCCGGATGAAAAACCTCCAAACTCCGCACCTTGTCTCCGGCGGCAGCACTCGCTGGTTGTGGCCATTCATTTAACTTTCACCCTCGTCCTAAACCCAGAGTTTGTTTGAGTAACTTGCTAAACGCTGCCTCTCTAACAAGTTCATTGTTGTCCTTAAGAGCAATGCAGAATAAACTGAGCTAAAGTGAAAATTAGTTTTGTTTTACACACACACACACACACGGGGGGGAGGAAGGGGGGAATGCTAGCCTTTACCGATAGAATCAACTCACAGTGATCTGTCAAAACAATGTAGGATAGGAAGAAAAGAGAGCTGAAAGGGGGAAAAGAATCATTTTGAAGCCAAAAAAGGGAGCCACATTATGTCTTTGCAGTAAAATATCCCATTCATGTTCATTGCGAAGAAATTTATACACAGCATAATTTTACCCAGGATTACACTAAATCCCATTGAGTTCAGGGAGGCTTACTCTCAGGAAAGAGAATTGAGGACTGCAACCTTTAGATAGAATAGATTAGAACTGGAAGGGACCATGAAGGTCTTCTAGTCCAGCCCCCTGCTCAAGCAGGAGAACCTATGCCATTTCAGACAAGTGACTGGCTAGTCTCTTCTTCATCTGATCTGAGTAATATAAAAACAGTTAATTAGTGCTACTACTCAACCTAGACTGCTCACTCCAGGCACAAATAACCAGGCTCAAATCATTCAACTTCCAGATACATTATGCAAAAACCCAGCTCTCTGGAGAAGACTGACGCTGGGAAAGATGAAAGGCAAGAGACAGAGAGCCAGGCTGGGGACCAGGTTGGAGACTTGATGGCGTATAACCAATCAAAGCTACTTAACAGATGGAGAAAATCCAGCAATAACAATAATCTGCAGCATGTCATATTATGCGTTGTTCCTGGATAACATCACTGATACATGCATTATAGGTGATAACGTTGCAAGGATTAAATGAAGCTGCTGTTTAATAGTTTCATGGCTCCATTACAGGAATAATTAGGATTAACTAAGAAAGTTTTCCCCCCATCAAAAGTAGTCTTGATGAGCTATGACTGCTATCCTCATGATCACACAATTGGGCTGGGCATAAGGGAAAAGCTGAGCTAAACTTCCTTAGGAGTTTGTCATTTTAAACTGCTTGTTGCACAGTGTCAAGTACAATCATATTTAATTGCTACTCAGAGGATTTTTTTTACAGACATTACAGAAGGGAGGCGGGAGGGAGAGAACTAGCAATAATAATAATAATAATAATAATAATAATAATAATAATAATAATAATAATAGTAGTAAAGTTGGAAGTGACCTTGGAGGTCATCTAGTCCAACCCCCTGCTCAGGCAGGAAACCCTATACCATTTCGGACAAATGGCTGTCCAGTCTCTTCTTAAAAACTTCCAGTGTTGGAGCATTCACCACTTCTGGAGGCAGGTTGTTCCACTGGTTAATTGTTCTCACTGTCAGGAAGTTTCTCCTTAGTTCTAGGTTGCTTCTCTCCTTGATTAGTTTCCATCCATTGCTTCTTGTCCTGCCTTCAGGCGCTTTGGAAAATAGCCTGACTCCCTCTTCTTTATGGCAGCCCCTGAGATGTTGGAACACTGCTATCATGTCCCCCCTCGTCCTTCTCTTCGTTAAACTAGATATACCCAATTCCAGCAGCCGTTCCTTATATGCTTTACCCTCCAGTCCCCTAATCATCTTTGTTGCTCTTCTCTGTACTCTTTCTAGAGTCTCAACATCTTTTTTACATCGCGGTGACCAAAACTGGATGCAGTATTCCAAGTGTGGCCTTACCAAGGCATTGTAAAGTGGTTCCAATTCAGTGTATTTTGAATTCCCAGACTGGAATCCAGGACTGTTAGCTCGAATTTCATGTTTGCGCTGTCTCAACAGGATCCTTGGAATTAAAAATGTTTAAATAACTAGACTACTGAATATGGATAATAATTGATGTCTTTGTATTTATTTGTTAGCTATTCTGCCATAGACCAAAGAGTACACCATATACTTTCTATTTTGATAAATGAATGTATAAAATAATAAACTTAAATTGCATTTAATTCAGGTCCTATTTTAGCTTAAATAGCTGTGGTCTGGACAAATGTGCCCCGATTAATAAAAAGGTAGATTAAACCAAGTTGTAAGCAGTCTTCTTTTGCATGTTTATAGTACCACCTAATGGCTTAAAGAAAGTATTGCATTGATTTAAAAATATTCTTTCACAGTGTTACAAACTATGACTACAGCAATAGGTTAATTTAGTCTGTTGGATCTTGAATATGTAATGGACAAAATAGATATTAAAAACAGTCTTTTATATGAGGGGAGGACACCAAAGAGACTTAAATCTCCGTTTTCCATTCACAATTTTTTCTGAGAAAATGGCTAAATATTGACTTGCAAAAATGTATTTTAGGGGTCTTGTTTTTCTATAACTGTAAACAAGTTTAAAGATCTCCTAAGTACTGTGGTGTGTTTTTTACACTATCTTGAATTCACTTTATTGACTATATTTTATTAGAATCATCCAAGAAACTTCTTTCCTGGGTATTTTTATTATGGTTGGCCATGCAGTCAACTGAATGTTTAGACTGGATTTGGATTTATCCTACCTATCAAGCCCTTCCCAAGGACTTGAAAGAAGCAGATGCTGGTTTTTGATGGTGTTAGAGGTACTGTTGCAGGATGTAATTTGTTCTAAGTTAATCTGCCTTTTGCAATTGACTGACAGTGATTTTGTCAATGCCAGTGGTATTCAAGTAGGGCTCCTAATGTTTTGGGATTGCACCCAAAGCACCTATTACTGTCTTTGTTTCCTTTTGCCACAGTCACTCTACTATTTGCAGGTCTTAGTATTTTTCTTATTCTCTCCAGTTCTTTCTCTTCTATCCTGCTGTCTCTAGGTACTGCCACATTCACTATTCATACCTTTTTATTTATTCCTCATCAACAATGTATTACTATTATTATAGTACTTCACACAGTCAGCCCAACTAGCTCAATGAATTTCAGAGAATTTAAAATGCAAAATGTTCCTTATAGCATTTTAACATGGCCTAATAAAGGTACTGATCAACAGCGTTGCTGGGTATTTTTCTCATTGACTGAAGCCATTGTTGCTGTTAGTGTTTTAAATATTCAGTAATTTAAATGAAAGTATTAATGATACAATTTTGAAAAGCAACCACAGCTAAGTTGAGTTTCTTTTTCTTTAGCCTCAATTCGCTGAACCTTCTAGTTAAGCCCATTTGGAACAAAGGAGTATTAATTACCATCTGTGTTTTTCTTTAATTCAGAAGAGTCAACTATCCAATCTTCCCCATTCCCACATCTTTATGTCCAACTATAATAAGGAATGAGAAAATCTTGCCTTTTAAGTTTAAATATCCATCATTCAAATACAATCAAACTCTAACTTGTGCATTGCTTGAAATAGTCTTGATTCAGATAAAATGACAAGTTGTGGTGAATAAAAAAAAAAAGCAAACGCTTCCAATTTCCTTCTCATAGCTGTATATTAAAGAGGACAGGAGGAACATACAAGTTCAATGCTCAGGTAGGTTCATTCCTATCAAGATAAATCATAGTTCATTGTGCTAGCCAAAGGCAGCTGCCGGGTTAAAATCAATTATATTTCCTTTACTAGAAAATATTTTCCACCTGTGGAAAGCCAGTTCTGACAGAACATAAGGAATTCATGCATGAGGAAAGATCCTAAATTCAAATAAGTGTTCTGTTTGCAAAAGATGTTTTAAAATAATTGCAAATGTTTTTTTTCTCATATCTTTTTGTGGCCTAGTAATTTATATCTTTACAGTCTGTATCTTTCTTATTGACTGCTTTCTAAGCCTTAGAATAACCCTTAATACTTTGCAACACAAGACTGCACTGCAACAGTTTTTTTCCATTTGTCTTTAGAGTAATGTTTCTCAACCTTGGCAACTTTAGGATGTGTGGACTTCAATCCCAGAATTCCCCAGCTAGTGCTCATGCTGGCTAGGGAATTCTGGGAGTTGAAGTCCACATATCTTAGAGTTGCCAAGATTGAAAAACCCTGCTTTAGACTGATTCCAACAGTTAATACTTTCCCAATAGTTTGTGATGTATTCAGTACAACTCATTATTTTAAAACGAGCTAACTGTGGCATACAATACAGAGGCACTGCTCTTAAAGCAGAATAGTCAGAGAATCAATACAGACTAAACGCAGAAACAAAACGTCTTGAAAAAACAGAAGCAAGAAAAAGTAAAGATATGCTTTTAAAACATTTTTAATGTAAACAGCTAGCAATCAGAAAACTCTTATTTAAAATTGTATAGGAAATACTAGGGTAGAAACCTTTATATCAAATTATTCTAATTCAAGTAGATGCATGAATAGAAAAAAGAACTTACTGTATTTCCATGTATGTATTCCTAGAGTGAGGCTGAAATAATGGGGCTAGAATGAAAACCAGATAATAATTGGTATTTATAACAAGATCTAATCTTTTTCTGATTGATTCAGCTCCTTCCAGGTGCATTGAATCAGATATCCAGAATTCCAGAAGACCAGGTTGGTTAGAGATTCCTGGAGTTGTTTCCCCAATCTATTCGGAGATTAGCAGGTTTGAAGACCCCTATTGACATCTATTCTCAATCATGGAGCTCACTGGATGGTCCCTCACTTCAACCTGTGTCCCAGAATTATTATTTTGGGGAGAAAATTAAGAGAAGACTAACAGAGGGAATGGATCAAGATCACGTGATGTGTTAGTATCGTTTTACAATACTTGGAAAGGCCACATTTGGAATATTGCATCGGTTTTAGTCGCCACAATATAAAAAGATGTTGAGATTCTGGAAAGAGTGCAGAGAAGAGCAACAAAGATGATTAGGGGACTGGAGGCTAAAACATCAAAATGGTTGCAGGATCTGGGTATTTTTAGTCTAACGAAAAGAAGGACTAGGGATGACACGATAACAGTCTTCCAAGAAGCTCCCACAAAAAAGACGGGGTCAACCAAAGTATCTGAAGGCAGAGCAATAAGCAATAAATAAACTAATCAGGTACAGATCCAACCTAGAAATAAGGAGAAATTGCCTGACTGTTAGAGCAATCAGTCACCAGAACAGCTTGCCTTCAGAAGTTGTGGATGCTCCATCACTAGAGGTTTTGAAGAAGAGATCAGACAGCCATGTCTGAAATGGTATAGGGTCTTCTGCTTAAGCAGGGGGTTGGATTAAAAGACTTCCAAGGTCCCTTCCAACTCTGTTAGTCTAGTCTAGTCTAGTCTAGTCTAGTCTAGTCTATAAAGGTAGTCCTCTACTAATGACCAGTCACTTAACTAACCCAGAGGTCATTTTCAGAATTATAACAGATGCATACAAGCCCTTGGTCACATGATAGATTTATGACTATTTTTTGCTAGTTTCCAGTTTTTACTTCCACTTTCCAGCAAAAAAGATTCACTTAAGACTCTAGTTAAAACAGTTGTAACATCGAAGCTAGTTATGTAATGTCCTGGCATATGACTGCAATGATTTATGGCCATAATCCAAGCTCCATTGTGGTCATAAGTCCAGGACTACCTATATGCTGTTTAACTTGTATGTATATATAAGAATAAGCAATTCCCTTCCAGTGTCCTCTGATTCTTTCTTGTAAATCCCTCTTACAATCATCCTCCATTCTTTTGGCAACCAAAACCTTGGGAACACACATTTACCAATAGAGTCACTTATCTATCCTTCATAAAATTAGGAAGAATAGGCTTCTGATTTGATGGACCAAAGCTTTTTAGAGCTCTAGAAGTAATAACTGTAAATGATTCTAATAAATAATAATCAGCAATGGCCTGAACAGGCAATGAAAATTAATAGGGAACCACAAAGGCTGAACAAGCATGATTTATCTAAGGCATTTACAGTCTTGCTTGTCTAGTGCATAAATCAGCTTCCAAATCAGTGTATATTAGGAATGTAAAAAAAAAACATCTTTTGGACTGGACATTCCAGAGAACTCTAAAATATTCAATTCACTCTCTAGACCAGGGGTAGTCAACCTTGGCTCTTTTATGACTCGTGGACTTCAACTCCCAGAATTCCTGAGCCAGCTAAGCTGGCTCAGGAATTCTGGGAGTTGAAGTCCACGAGTCATAAAAGAGCCAAGGTTGACTACCCCTGCTCTAGACTAAGACGTGTGTGTTTGGAACATACATACATAAATACATACACACACGCATACATTTATATCCAAATTATATGCTACTCATCTTGTTATTCAAAGTCATCCCTATACATACTCTGAGAGTCAATTGCTGTTGCAGTTAATGCACCAGACTAGTACCATACATTCTAGTTCTGCCTTAAGTACCACACCAGCTGGGTGACCTTGGTCCAATCATTCTCTCTCAGCCCTAAGAAAAAATCAATGGCAAGCCTTTTCTGAAATTCTTGCCAAGAAAACTGTATGGACTTGTCCAGGCATTGGCTCAGAGTCATGAACGACTCAAAGGTTCACAAACAGAAAAGCACACTCTGTGCATCCATCAGAAACTACATAGCAGAATGAAGATTAATTTAATCTTCAAAATCCTATTGAAAGCAGTTTTATGTAGGGTAAGCAAAGGACCATAATTTGGTGGGAAGAATATCTGCTTTACACATGCTGGATGTTTAATTCATAGTATCTAGATTGGACTGGACAAATTCCAGCCTGAAACACAGGATAGCTGTTGTTAGTCTTATTAATAGATCAAACCATAAAATGCAACATTTTACTTTATTTATTACATTTCTGTGATTCCAAAAACAATCAGAAATAGCTAATGGTGTCCTAGGGGTGATCCAGCCTGAAACAGATATGTTTCATCCAGAAGAAATCAAATATAGCAGAAAGCCATGGTTTCTCATTACCTCCAAACCGTGTAAAAAAAAACAAACATGCTGCTTTGTTGCAATGGATTTTAATGTAAAGCTGCAGAAAGTGATTCTAGATCTTTTTCCAGTTCTAAAACATTAGATGTCGCTGGATTGGACATCTGCCCCGTGTAATCTAGCAGGTTGTTTTCAGAATGTCCATCTGACGGCACAAGAAAGTCTCCCAATAGATAGATGTCCCAGGCAGTCACACGACCGACAAAGCCAATGTCTTCCGTGAAGTGGTCCAACCCTATTTTGAATCCAGCTACGCTGGTTGTCAGCACCAGATCTCTAGTTAGTGAATTCCAAGTTTAATTACACATTGTATGAAAAAAAAGCATTATTTTTGTTTGTCCTGATTCTTTCAAGATTCAATTTTCATTGGTCCTAGGATTTTGTACGCATTATCAACATTATGCCTAATCTTGCACATCCCAATCATTCATTTTGACAGAACTTCGGAAATAGAAAACTCAGAATATCTAGTATGAACATCTATGCAGTTTGGAGGTACATGAATAAAGTGATACGACTTATAAGAGGTGATAAATTTTCTTAGGTGTTGCAGTGCATATAAATGGAAAATCCTAAGAACTGTTAGGAAATCAGAGGTCAAACAACAACTTTATAATCGTATCCGTAATGGTTTTCAAACTAAGTAATTTATATTTAACGAAGAAATAGAAATCAAAATGTAAGTCCAGTAACAAAGCTGGAAATGAAAAAAAAATGAAACTTTCATCTTCATGTGGCAGTTTTAATTTATATTAAGAAAATCTAGTGCCTCCATTTAATAAGAGTTTACTCAGTATTTTATTATTCTGTTTAAAATACTTAACAAATATTTACATAGAATCCCTCTGAATGTATATTATCAATATTGGAGTTACATTCATTTTATCAACATTTATTCTTCTCCATAAACTCATCAGATTTGTTAACCATCAATTTATATCACTATTGATGCAAACAAAACCATATGAAATGTTTATCTTTACAAAATGAAAAATTCAAGGAATTCAAACAATAAGTAATGCTTCATTTTAACAAATACCCACAGATCCCATAGTAAGAACATTAAACATTCCAATTATTTAAATGGTAACCAGATAATAGACCAAAATCTTGTGCCACAGTTATACTGTACATTTGGTTTAAAAATGTAATTGTCAGTAAGCCATAAAATATCATCAGCATAATACCACAATTTGTATTCCGCTCTGACCATCTTAGTAACCAGAATATCTTTGTATTGTTTAATGAAAGAGGACAATGATTTCAAAGTCAAACTAAATATAAAAAGAGAAAGTAGGCATTGTTTTACAAGTTCAATGCAACATCCTGTTCAGAAAAGAAATAATACCATTTGTGACAAGTCTACTATGTAAGAATATTATTCTTACATAGAACAATATTTAGCAAGATGTTCCCTAAAAAATTAAGTTGAACCATATCAATGCCCTTCTCAGCATCCAATGAAATAGCTATCACCAAATCTGATTTATCTGATTGGACACCAAATATGTTCATTAATAATCTCACATTATCCAAGCCCGATACCCTTTCTTAAGACTGCATGACATAAACTAGTGAAGGTAATATTATAGACTGCAATCTTCAGTGCAAAATCACTGTAACAATTTTAGCCTCAACATTTAACTTAGAAGCCTTTGTAGCAGGGGTGTCAAACTGCCGGCCCATCGGCCGGATGGGTCATGTGGAAACCGCGCCCATCCCTGCTCCGGCAAGGGGGAAAAAGTCACGATATGTCACGACACGTCATGTGACATGGCAAGTTTGACACCCGTGCTTTGTAGGATCAATATTACATGGCTTCATGCAGGTGTCTTTGTAAACTTCCCTCCTTTGCCATTCTGAAGGTAAATATTCAATACACAAGACCCATTTTACAGGGGGGAAATGAGTTATACAACAATAACACTATATGATAAGAAAGTAAATTCATTGGGGAGGACTGGAACTTTTGCTAAGCCATCTTGCAAAAAGAAATCGAGACAATAAAAGATAAGCAAATGTTCTTTTGAATAACTTTAAAGTAAAAAGAATTGCTTCTCCTTATATTACAACCAATGAGAAAAAGAAAAGCATAACTCCACATGTATAATCAGCCAGCCAGGAATTACCTACAGCCCTCTCCAGTAAATTTTGTATGATATCTCCATCGTAATTCCCCGTTGCTTTTTATGAGCAGTATTTCCACTCCATGGTAAGCCACAATAGATGGTGTGAGTTGCAGTGAAGTTATTGTAGCTGACCTGATCTAAAGCACTCTCAGAACCACTAACAGCATGAACTGAAATAAATAACAGTGATGAAACACTGCCAGCGTTACAAGTTATTTTCAAAGCAGGTTAGTTACGACACACGCTTGATGAAATGTCTTGGGATTAAAGCTTAGCAGCAGAAAAGGATAGTAATATGGAGTGCAAGCATCTAAGAACTAGTGAAAAAACAAGCTGCTGAGATGTAATTAGCTGAGGGCAATTCTCCATCAAGGGCCAGCCTCACTTATTTATTTAAATATAACATGAATTCCCATTCACCGGAGAAACCCTGAGAAACTTACAATGAAACAGACTTAAAATGGCACATGAAATCTCACTGGCACATGAAATCTCAATGGCACATGAAATCTCACTGGCCAACTGGGGATCAGCTACTCAACCTACCTAAATTGAAATAATAAATAAATAAATAACAGTAATAATACATATAATCTGAAAGAAATTCATAAGGATTAAAAGAATGTGCTTGTAAGTTTGCTTACAAGCATACGAACCTTATGATAGCAGCATCCAATGTTGGTATGGCCTCCCAAGACAAATGAGGATAGTTTTTCCTTGTTCTGCTTTGGATAGAGTAGGCAACCTCAGCTCTTTTATGACTCGTGGACTTCAACTCCCAGAATTCCTGAGCCAGCCATGCTGAGGGAAAAGGGAGAGGTTTCCAAGCTGAGCCATGTTGGCTCAGGAATTCTGGGAGTTGAAGTCCACGAGTCATAAAAGAGCCAAGGTTGCCTACCCCTGGTAGACAAAAAGCAAAGTTTCACAATTTGGGAAGGGGGTAGTTTTTGATCCTATGTTTGTTGGATGTATGGTAAGCAGCATTTTATTGGATGTTAATTAGAATTTGGTGGGCAGAAGGAGAGATTTATAAAGGACATAAATGGCTTCTAACAATATCAGTTTGCTGTCCCACTGGTCATCAGTGGTATTGTGAACATATAAAGAAATTGAAAACAGTTGTCAAAACATGTTTCTTTTAGTATAAAATATGAAAATATATGCCAAGTTGACTTTTCCAATACAATATAGACAGACTTTGATTTATAATACAGTTTAAATGGAAGGTAGCAACACTTTCATTGTCATTTGATGATTCCTCCAAATGGATTTGAGAGAATTTTGTCACAAAAAAATCCAAAAAGACTCATGTTTTCTCTTCATCTTGCAACAGAGTTTTCTATGTCTAAGATAAGAATCTGTGCGTCATGGAGAACATTTTTTTTTTATTTTAAATGATACAAATATTTAGAATTTGGGAAATAGTGTCATTGTTCTTGAATGCCAAGATCATTTGAGCTTAAGAAGATATGATTGTCTGTTTGAAGCATCTTGGAACTTGTGTCTATTTTTCCATAAACTCAGTGCTTGATTCATTGCCAGCGATAAAATTCATTGTTCAATATTTTGTTTTTTTAATTCCTTAAAAATCAGGTGTAAAAACATAAAACATTTTTGAGACACATATTTGAATATGTTCTCATCCACATCTAATTATTTGCTGGGATCTGAATAGCAACAAGAAGGTAGAAAACAGATGTTTGGAAATGGTTCAACATCTTTAAGAGATTACTGCTCAATCCATGGGTGATTCATGAACAACTTTTAGAGATGACTTATTATAAATCTAGAAATGTATGATGCAAGAGATGATCTCAGTCCCAGTAGAAAAATGAAATCTGAAAATTAAACTCTAATTAAGAGGGCATAAAGTCAAGAGTTTAACCCAGGGGTCTTCAAACTTGGCAACTTTAAGACCTGTGGGCTTCACCTCCCAGAATTCCTCAGCCAGCCATATAGAACATCTTTGATAAACTACCAAAACAAATAGAACAATGTATTGTCTTATTGGCTGTACACTCAAAATACTGTATGTAACAAATATATTCCATATGATATACCTATACTGGTAAGCTATTTATTATGGAAATGAATATATCTTTTATTCATCCCCCTTGTGATAGCAGTCTGAGATTAATAGTAATCTGAGAATACCAAATAAAGGATTATTTCTGATAAACTGCTGACTGAAGTTTGTCCCTACTGATAAAGGTTTGCCATCACTGTACTAATCATTCAACAAAAGCTGAAAAAGAAAAATGAGGAAGAACTTGACACAATTATAAATATTTAATCTCCTTCTATTACTGCTACTGAGATCCAGTTTGTATAGTGGTTAAGGCATCAGGCTAGAATAAGGAGACTGAGTTTAGTCCTCCTTTGGCACAAAGCCAGCTAGATGACTTTGGGCCATTTTCTTTCAGTCCTAGGAAACAGGCAACAGCAAACCACTGAAAAAAATGGCCAAGAAAACTGTTGTCTGGGAAGTTTATCAGAATCAGACATAATTGAATAGTTGTGGAGGCTATCAGCAATCTTAGATGCAAACTTCTTGGTAGCCTTCAGGCCTGCCACCAACTCAGATCATTAACTTCATCAGAAGATAAAAATTCTTACTGCTGGCAGAAAGTTGAAGCATTTATGTTTCATCAGTAACATGAGTTGTACATATTTCCAGATTAAACCACCTGTCTGATGTTCTGGCTATGGGTACAAGCAGAAAAGCTTCAGCAAGACCATTAGTAGCAGGAAATATCCAGCTCATTGGATTTTTTCCCCCTTGTAATTTATTTCTACATGAAGAAAGTTCATTTTAGTCTATATTTATTTGTAGTAATATAAAGCACCGAAAACATCAGCTTCGTATTTGAATATGTTATCAAAAGCAATATTATAAGCTAAACTAAGTGATAAATGTATGAAGAGGGAATGAGTCTTTATAATGACCCACAGAGTAGAGATTTTCACTTTTGGAGAGCTACTGGGCACATTTGGAATTTTGAGTACATGTTGTTGGCACTCACACAAATAATCTGTAAAACATTTTCTCATTCATACTACAACAGCCATGGGAGGTATTTCCAGTATTGTCAGCTCCAATAATTCCCCCTTCTGCATGATCTGGATTAACCTTCATTCTATTCAGGGCAAGTGGACCTATTTTCAAACGAAGCATTGGACGTTGTCAAAAATAAGGATGAGGCTGGAGGCTGCCAACTTGTTTTACAGCATGCCAACTTCCATTCTGCAAAAACGACAGAAACTTCTGAAAAAGTCTAAGTCAAGGATCAGAAGCCAGGCAAGTGCCATCTGTTAATACTTTAGCATTCTGCAATATCAGTTTGGAAATTTTAACGCAGAAAGAGAGTAACTGGTACAATATTACAGGACCATAAAAAGTATACCACAGCCTAAAACTATTAGATAAAAGGTGCACAGATCAGGTCCTTTTACCATTTGGGGTGCTGATGGGGGGAAAAAAAGCATGCTACATATCAGCAATCGTTTTTCTACTTCCAGATCGCAGCTTATAGTTACCAAAGCTGCACTATTTATATAAAAGTAGATCACTTTTCCCCTTAACGTACAACCTCAGCTTGTACGTTCATTTAGATAAGCGGACCCACAAGAAAGCACAGGGTTCCAGGCAAGAGTTTGAAACCCTCACTACGCATCCCAAAGGTGCTTTTTTCAGGAGGCAACTGAAAAAGCACCTTTGGGAGTATGGTGAACCTGGATGACTGAGAATCTCCATAGACACCTCACTACGCATATGTTGAAAGGAGTCCAGCATCCCTATATCGATTGGAAGGTTTGATCATGGAGATGTTGGAGAGAGAGTGGCTTCCGCTAGGAAACGTCTGTTGCGTTATGCCGCTTCGCGTCCACAACCCGGAAGTAATTCCTCTTGGGTCTCTGACACGTAGCTTCCCAGAGATCGAGGGTGAAGCGGGGAGGAAGAACCTCGCGACGGTGTGAGGAGGGCAGGCGAGGGGAGGGTCGTTGCCTCGCCAGGGAAGGAGGCTTCCAGGGAAGGTAAGCTTCGGGGAGAGGGGAGCAGGGTGGTGCCCGAATTTGTCAAGAGGATCCGACTCTGTCGCAGGGGCTCCTTCAGGCTCCAGGGAAAGAAAAAGGGAAACCATCTATCAGGCAGTCGTCCCAAGGAGCGTCTTCCTTCTTCGCTTCTGTGTTTTTTCTGGCTGCGAGGACGGGATTTCGGAGTGCGTGGCTGAAATGCCCTAGTATTGCTGGTGGTCTCTCGAAACCCAACGTTTTTCCATTCTCAGATCCTGTGTTTTTCTTTGTGGCAAGGAGGTGGTGAAGCTATTCTCCAAAGCACCTGAGGGCAGGACAGGAAGCAGTGGATGGAAACTAATCAAGGAGAGAAGCAACCTAGAACTAAGGAGATTTTTCTTAACAGAACAATTAACCAGTGGAACTAAAACATATGAAGAATGGCTGCAGGACTTGGGTATGGCTACTCTAAAGAAAAGAAGAAATAGGGGTGACATGATAGTAGTATTCTAGTATCTAGTATCTGAGAGGCTGCCGCAAAGAAGAGGGGGTCAGATTATTCTCCAAAGCACCAGAGGGCAGGACAAGAAACAATGGTTGGAAACTGATCAAAGAGAGAAGCAACCTGGAATTAAGGAGAAAGTTCCTAACACTGAGGACAATTAACCAGTGGATCAGCTTGCCTTCAGAAATCGTGGGTGCTCCATCACTGGAGGATTTTAAGAAGAGACTGGACAGCCATTTGTCTGAAATGGTATAGGGTTTCCTGCCTGAGCAGGGGGTTGGACTAGATGACCTCCAAGGTCCCTTCCAACTCTGTTATTTTGTTCTGTTCTATTCAGCATCACCATGTTCTGTGCTGCTCCAAAGGTCTAATCCTTAAAGGCTGCCTGGCACCAACACTAACAAATGATGTCTCTGTGATAGAAAGCATTGAAGAATATAGTTTTGAATATAATAATGTAGGTTCTGCTGTAGTCGGTCCAGGTAGTCCTCGACTTACAACAGTTCATTTAATGACCGTTCATAGTTACAATATCACTGAAAAAGTGACTTATGACCGTTTTCCACACTTACAACCATCACAACATCCCCATAGTCACATGATTAAAATTCAGATGCTTGGCAACCGACTCATACTTAAGACAGTTGCAGTGTCCCAGGGTCATGGGATCCCCTTTTGTGACCTTCTGACAAGCAAAGTCAATGGGGAATCCAGATTCACTTAATAACCATGTTACTAACTTAACAAGTGCAGTGATTCACTTAACAACTGTGGCAAGAAAGGTAGTAAAAATGGGGCAAAACTCACTTAACAAATGTTTCACTTAGCAACATAAATTTTGGGCTCAATTGTGGTCATCTTACTTTCCTTAGGCGGTTTGAGGAAAATCAGATGCCATATTATAAAATGTTGTGGTCCTTTTCTCCTTTTCGGTAAATGACTGGATGCACAGCAGTGCAAGAGCCTAATAATTTAATGTTTGATTGCATTATTTTTCCCCAAAAGATTGTATTTTACTCTTGGTGACTGGTAGATGAAGACATCATAGAAGGGCCATACTTTGGTAGAAAATAGTAACAGAAATATTTATTTTACAGATAGCAATGTCTGGATTTGATAATTTCAATACAGAGTTCTATCAGACAAGTTACAGTATTGATGATCAAGCACAACAATATGGAGGAGATGCTGGAGGAGGAGCAGCATATAGCAAGTAATATTTTTTTTACTGTTCCAAATACCCAATATATTATTATCTGTTATTTGCATTTGGCTGAAGTGTTGAGTTTTATTTAATTTGACAATCATGCCATTTTTATATCTAAAGGGTTTTATTTATTTAGAAGTTCACATTTCTCAAAATAACTTCCATCTACTGGAAACAAGAAAATCTTAAGATAAATCCATAGTGTAGGATCAGAAGAATTTCAGAAAATGGCTGTGTGTAAAAATTGAGTCAAACAGCAGCATTCACTGATGCTCAACCAAGATTACTTACTGTTGTAAGTGCACTTGGTTAAGCTAATACTAGTTGC
The DNA here is from genome assembly GCF_001527695.2 of Protobothrops mucrosquamatus. Lineage (NCBI taxonomy): Eukaryota > Metazoa > Chordata > Lepidosauria > Squamata > Viperidae > Protobothrops > Protobothrops mucrosquamatus. Next base: position 749,209 of record NW_015386321.1, on the reverse strand, counting down.
ATGTTGTGTTAATGCATATTGGATTATTCTTTTATGCAACAAGTATGAACAGGCAGAGTACTTTTTAATCTGTGGCACATTCACCAAATAATGTAGCTATCATTAGTTTATTGATTCAAATAAAATATTTGAATCCAAAGTTGCATGGGTTAATCATTCTTCAGTATAAAATTTCCCTTTCAGTATACATTATTGTTTACTTGCAAGAAAGTTTTATGAAAATACTGACACTGAAAACTCTTCTTCCTTAAGTCTGGCAATGTCCCTGTATGTCACAATAGATACATGATGACTGTATATGTCACAAAACCTGAAGTATGTTCTAGTATCAATTATTTTATATGGCAGCGATGGGAAAGCAAGGCAATGGTCTAGATTCTCTTGGAAGAAGGACTATATTATAATATCTGAGGATATGAAGGTCTATATTATAATATCTGAGTTTTAATTGGTAATAATTTGAGAAAAATGTTGGATAAGTTGGAAAGTTATAACAAATTTAAAGTGAGAAATTGTATTTTGTCATATTAGAAAGTAAGGTAAAATAAATTCATGTAATTTTAATCAGAATTATCCTGTAAATAATTTTGATATGTTTCAAATATTGATATATCTGTTTTCTTTATATAAATAATATTTATATTAATATATTCCATTAATTTTCTTGTGGTGAGGTGGGCAGCAAACAAATTTAATAAATAATTTTCTTCAGGAACTATATAGAATATTTAGAGTTTGTATCAATGTGATAATCAGTGTACAATGATGCCTTTGTTATGGAATGGGCACTTCGGCACTTAGCTAATATTCTGGTGCCTTAAACTTGCTTCCATGGCAAAGAAGATTCTGTTTTCATTTGATAAATATTTAAGTTCTGTTTTCTGCAGGCAGTACGGTGGCTATGAATATTCTCAGCAAGGTGGATATGTCCCTCCAGAGATAATGCAGCCTCAACAGCCGTACACTGGTCAAATTTTTCAGCCAGCACCAGCATACACACCATCTTCATCACAATCTTTCTATGGAAGCAATTTTGAGGATGAACCTCCGTTACTAGAAGGTTTGATTTTTATTCATTGCAGAATTCCATGTCAGCCAAAATATATGATCAAATCTACATAGGAGTAATCATAGCTGATTATGAAGTGTATGTGGATGTATGTATGTTAATGTAAAGACAGAATTTTTTAACATTTAATTTTACTTCATTTTTGGCATTTAATTTCACTTCATTTACTTAGGTAGCATGATCTCTTAAGAAAACTAAATGAAGCAAAAGAAAAAAAAACATACGAAATTGAGATGGGGTGACCTTTTACAAATTAAGATTACTAATGCAGCTAGTTATATACTTGGTCTCTGACTTTTGGTTATCTAAGAGGATCTCCAATTTAGTACATATATATTCTACAACCCCGAAGATCTCACTATTTCAGCAGGTGTAGGGGCAGAGTGGGTTATGAGCCTTTTTTCTGATATGCTTTTTATATTTCTCTAATTGGTTTTGTAGGTTTTCCTATCTGGGTGCTTGGTTATTTTCTGTTGTAAATTATTGTTATTTGAATTCTCTACATTTTGTAATTCACAAGGGATGCAACTATAATTGAGAAGGACTCTTTAAATTTGATTAATCCATTAAATCTGTGTTCTTAATTTGTTCTACAGAACTAGGAATAAATTTTGACCATATCTGGCAGAAGACTTTAACAGTACTGCATCCATTAAAAGCTGCAGATGGCAACATTATGAATGAAACTGATCTGGCAGGGCCTATGGTCTTCTGCCTAGCCTTTGGAGCCACCTTATTGTTGGTAAGATTTCATTACTATAGATGTAGTCCTGTCAGTTTGAAAGTTACAAGATTAAAGCAAACAGAAATCATGACTTGATCATTTAAATATCAGTAATTTATAAAAACAATGATACATAGGATTGAATATAATTTCTATTGAAGAATGTGAGTTACAGTCTTATGGTCATTATTTGGAGCCTAGTCCCTGATCCACAAGGTGGAAAAAAAAACTATTGCTGGATTTTTAGTACATTTACTACACTCATAAAAGCAGAATAATTTAGAACAGGGATCCTCAACCCTGGTCTGCGGCCCAGTGATGTATACCATCCCCGAAAATAAGACCTGGTCATTTTTATTTTGCCTCCAAAAGAGGCACCAGGTCTTATTTTGTGGGGATGTCTTGTCCACAGTCTCATCTCGCGGTGGCAGCGGCACCAGCAGGCCCACCCAGCCAGCCCACTTCTTCTGCAGCCGAAGGAAATGCCTCTGCAGCTTGAGAATGGAGCTCCAGATTGACGTGTGCGGCGCCTCCCAGCCTGCATTCTGCCATCAGAGGCCTTGCAGAAAGGCCTCTGCAGCCGAGAACCAAGCTACGGATTGAATCTGTAGCTCAGTTCTCAGCTGCAGAGGCCTTTCCGTAAGACCTTTGATGGTGAAATGCAGGCCAGGGGGCGATACACAAGAAGTGGGCCGGCGAGGGGAGGCAAGTATCGATTCATGGAAGACCTGACTGCAACGGTAAACGGGTGTGGGGTGCATGGGGCAGCTCCCCGCCCTAGCTTGATTTTTAGGAGTGTACCTCGCCCCAAAACTAGGGCTTATTTTTGGTGTAGGACTAATATTAGGCCCACCCCCAAAAATCAAGCTAGGCTTATTTTCGGGGTAGGTCTTACTTTTAGGGAAACACAGTAAATTCCTATAGAAATATAAATTCTTCCAAATTCTATAGGAAATTATAGTTTCCTCTCCCTTCCCTTTTTTTCCTTTCTGCTGTTTTCATTTTTAAAAGAAATAGAACGTTGAATCTGAAAAGTGACATAGACCTTTAAGGCACTTCCATACCTTCAGGAGTACCTTCTGGATATCCCTATTCTTTAGATTCAGACCATTGAAATATTAATCTAATTAGACTGTTTTTTTATTTATTATTAAAATATTCAAAGATGTATAGTTATTTTTTTTAAAAAAGGGGGGGCAATGTATACCTGCAAAACACACCCGCACATATAAAGAGACAAATCCCCATCAAACACAGAGCATCGCCATAGCGAAAAATCAGGAAACCTGCCTGGAAAATACTTTCTTTCAGATTTTGATCTGAAATAGTGCTTTTATATAGACTTAGGCATTAATGATACATCTCTGGGTTTAGTTTTATAAACAATGCTCCTTAAAAATACTTAAGTGGTGCTTCATCTGTTGCGTTAAAAGTCTGTATAAAACTAGCTTGTAGGGATGTGCAGCTATTCAAAGAGGAGAGGATGCTTTGGAGGAGATGGGGCACACTAATTGCATCTATTGGCACTTAATTAAGGCACACCTCGTTAAAAAGAAAGCATTTAGGAGACGGCAACAGGGTTTACTAGCTTTTTCGCACGTTACTGTAGTTCACTATTATTTCCCTGACATCATGGTGGCCACTGTGAGCAAACACAGGAAACGACACAGTGTTATTAAGGAGGTGCTGACAAACTCAGCAAGCACACCCATGCCCCTGCCAAAATACCTTTTTTACTCTGGATCCAAATAGCTGTATTTCACTTCTAAATTGGTTTACTAGACAGATATTTGTATTGCTGGTATTTCCATCTAAACTTGGTTGAATTATATAAAGCAGTGGAATGGTAACACTTAATTTTATGTGGGAAAACCTATTTTTAAATAATGTAAAACGTCTGAAACATGGATGTGCAATAATACTAAAATCTTATTTCTAAAATTTCAGAAATGTATAAGAAATGTTATTGAAAAGGTATCTGGTACTCACTTAATTTTATTTTGTATGCTTTACTTATCTCTTTGCAAAATCTCCCCTAAAACATATCCAGAACGTTAATGTATTCTTCCCTCTCTCCCTTTGTTTTTTCTTTTTTTTAGGCTGGAAAAATTCAGTTTGGCTATGTATATGGAATTAGTGCAATTGGATGTCTAGGAATGTTCTGTCTCCTGAATCTAATGAGTATGACAGGGGTCTCATTTGGTTGTGTTGCAAGTGTCCTAGGATATTGTCTTCTTCCTATGATCATACTTTCAAGCTTTGCAGTTGTATTTTCCCTACAGTAAGTAATACCAAAGACCATTACCATGCCATTTAGTGATACTGTATATTATTGCTCACCATAAAAAAAAAGTGTACTCAAATGAAGGGTTATAGCAAATGTGAATTTAGGTAGAATAAAAAATGGTTTACTATATATCATTTTAAACTGAATTTGATTTTTTCCTTTTTTTATTTATACAGTGTTCGTATTTTTTGGTCCTATTTACCTAGAAAGGAACACTTTTTGATCAAATAAAAAAACTGGAAAAATTATTTAATTTTTACTCTTTTTTGCAATCTCTTAGGTTGCTTATAGATAAAGAAAAACTTTTTTGGGACATGCTTTAGAATTCTACATTTCAATCCAAATAAAATGTAGCCAGTAAAAAAAAGTATGTGATACTGCAGCACTTTCAAAATGCAAGTACCACAAACATTTTAGTTTAAAACTATGGAAAAGTAGCTTCTCAGCACAATATTTTGTACTGGATCCTTTAATCCAGAAGTGGGCAGTCTGGTCCTGCGGATGCATCCTTTCCCATCGACAAGGTTCCCTATCCCCTTTCATTTGCTTCTTTTCAAAATCATTTTAATTATAAGTAAATAAGAAACTGGAATGCTATAAGACAAAGTGCAGGTAGTCTTCAACTTATGACCACACTTGAGCCCAAAATTTCTGTTGCTAAACAAGATAGTTAAGTGAACTCATTTTATGACCTTCCTTGCCACAGTTGTTAAGTGAATCACTTGCAGTTGTTAAGTTAGTAATTTTGTTGTTAAGTGACTCTGGCTTCCCATTGACTTTGCATGTCAGAAAGTGGCAAAAGGTGATCACATGGCCCTGGGACACTGTAACCGTTCGTATATATGAGTCAGTTGCCAAGCATCTGAGTTTTCATCACATGACCACGGCAATGCTGCAACAGTTGTAACTGTGAAAAATGATCACAAGTCATATTTTTTCAGTGCCGTTAGAACTTTGAATGGTCACTAAACGAATGGTTGTAAGTCGAGGATTACCTTTACAAGCTTCCATCATTTTTTTCTTTTTCTTTGCAACAATTCCCTAACATTTTACAGTAGTCAGGAAAAATTATTTAGAGCGACTTACTAAAGTGGGTGAATTTCTGAAGCTGATTAAAAGAAAACTATCTGAATTCTGTCCCAGAATTCAGAACAATATCATAGTTATGTAATTTAACACTCTAAAATGTTACATAAAGCTGAATGATATTCAGGTATGTGTACATTTTGCCAAATTTACTGAGATCCATATAAGTACTAGTTCTATGGCAAGATGTTTTGTTAATAGTGTCTAGGTGGAGGCTTTTGAACATTTGAATTAGGAATGTTAACAAGAGTTTTGGACAGGTAATAGTTTACTGCTTGAAACCTGTACAATTGGATAGCGCACTTGGCAGGTTTCTGTTCTTGAGTAATCTTAAACAAACCAATGATAGTTAGATATGTTGCAAGTTAAGCTGTTGCTTGTTCTTTCCTGTTGCTCTCTGGCCCAATGCTTGGTTAATAGCTGAATATAATAGATCAATAGTGGCGAACCTATGGCACGGGTGCCAGAGGCGGCACTCAGAGCCCTCTCTGTGGGCACGTGCGCCGTCGCCCCAGTCCTAGGCCTTCAGCTGGGTTTTATAAAACCGTTTTGCTTTAGGCCTCCGTCGCCATATGCAAAAAAAAAAAAGGTTCAATCAGTTAATTTCAACTTCTCGTGGGAAAAAAAAAGATCTTGCAAAGTTGGAATTGATTGATTGAACTTTTTAGTCCCACCCAGTCTGCCATTACCACCGCAGCCACACCCACCCAATGGGCCACACCCAGCCGGTACTCGACGATGCATAAGTGGGTTTTGGGTTGCATTTTGGGCACTCAGTCTCTAAAAGGTTCGCCATCACTGTAATAGATAGAACTGTTCTGATATATACATTGTTATATGATGTTATCAGTGCTTGATTACTTTCCCGTTATTGTTGTTTTCAGGGGCATGATGGGAATTATTCTTGCTGCTGGAATTATTGGCTGGTGTAGTTTTTCAGCCTCCAAGCTCTTCATTTCAGCCTTAGCAATGGAAGGACAACAACTTCTAGTAGCTTATCCCTGTGCTTTATTATATGGAGTCTTCGCCCTCATTTCTGTGTTTTGAGCTGACTATCTTAATTATTGGACTTAAATGAGCCGAACTTAAAGCTTTTATTTGGGATGTTTAAACTGGGACCAGAAATCAACTGTTGGGCTGCTGTCTTTCAAGATTAATATTTGAATTATTGTCTGAAGCAACAATAACAAAGTGTACTTTTTGTGTTTATTTTTGTAGAACTCCTAAATACATTTTTACATTGACCTGTAAACACTTCAGCTTTCAAACAAGCTAATTATGCTGTTTAAAATGTAAAACTCTTTGGTCCTATAACCTGCAAAATGTTGTTTTTGAAAACTTTTGTAGTTCAGAAATTTTTATTGATAAAAGTGAAATCATTAACTTCTTTTCCCACAGTAATATACAGCAACAAATTTAAAAAACAGATAAACATTTCCCATTTTAGCAACTTAGCAAAATAGAACATTTCTCACAATAATATTTAATCTGAAAGCAAACACAAAATGGATCCCATATATAATTTTTCAGCATTTTTATAATCCTCTATTTCCTTTTCTTTACAATCCAAATGGCTATCCAGGCTCAAGTTATTGTGTTTATTTCATTTTATATATACTTTGTAAATAGTTCTGTCATCTTATATACATGTGGGAAGGTGCTTTTTATGCTAAAATTGAGAATTCCAGTAGTTCATCAGAAGCAGCTTGTTTTAGAAAATAGCTTTGACAAATATCAGTATTGCAGTCTAGTATAAAACAGATAAAATTTTCTCAAAATGTTCTTACAACGTTTTTTCTTTTAGTAATTCCCTTTACTGTAATATTGTCCATTACATAATTGCTTAGGTATTTATTTGAATAAAGATTTATTCCCACTGAGCAAACATTGTTTAGATCATGGTGTAGCAGAATCCATCTTATATTTAAGCAGTTTTAACAACTAGTGTCATGGCCATCAAGAAACATTGAATTAGGAATCCAGCCATAATGACAAAAACAACGATTTAATTGACATGGAAACCGTGTTCAGCATTAAAAAATGCAGTAATGACTTATCTTTAGTGTTAGGGAATAACAAAATGAAATGGCTAACATATGTTCTTTACAAACTTATTTTATTACAAAAGTAGAAATTTTAAGTATCATTGAGCAATACCGATGAACAAATACAGCATTTTTAAATACTTCCAACCCCCCATCCCTAATTTCTGCGGAGCTCTCCATACTGTTTTCACACAGCTTAAGAGTTGCTGTCTTACCTTTTTAATAAACATCTTGTCAGAAGTTCAGATTTCTGTGCACATTTAGATTTCTGATGCTTGTACTGTAAACTACATTCCAGATTTCAGCATTTTTTCCCTCTGTGATGCTTAATTAATGTGATTTCACATGCAAATGAACTCTCCTGCCCAAACTGATGGATATCTCGTACCACGAAAAACAGCTTTGTTGGGCTTTGCTTCGTAAAGGCAATGTTGACAAATAATGTGGTTTCTCCTTATTACTGCCTCTACATACTTAGAATTCATTTGCAGCAGAACAACAGGGTAGAGACAGTTTGGTGTAGTGCAGGGGTAGACAACCTTGGCTCTTTTATGACTCGTGGACTTCAACTCCCAGAATTCCTGAGCCAGCCATGCAGGGGTAGGCAACCTTGGCTCTTTTATGACTCGTGGACTTCAATTCCCAGGAATTCTGGGAGTTGAAGTCCACGAGTCATAAAAGAGCCAAGGTTGCCTACCCCTGGTATAGTGGGTAAGGCATCGTGCTAGAAACCAGGAGACAGTGAGTTTTAGTCCTGCGTTAGGCATGAAAGCAGGTTGGGTGACTTTGGTCCAGTCCCTCTCAGACCAATCCACCTTACAGCATTGTGGGGAAAATAGGAAGGTGTATTAGGTGTTGAACAGTGGGTTGGACTAGAAGACCCCCCAAGGTCCCTTCCAATTATGTTATTCTGTTAAATAAAATGAACTCAAAACAGAAAACCAGGTTCTGCAGCACTGTTTTTATTATATAAAATCTACCCTCAGTTGTGATAGACTTTTGAACCGGTACCTTTCATGAATGGCCTTGGACTTTTAAAAATGTAAGACATTTCAAAAAATGACAGTGTTGCTTGGATTTAAAAATGGTGAATTTTTTAAATGGCAAAAGTTCTAGATTTAAATGTCATATCTACTGGAATAATTCTATTTACACCGTGTTGTTTTTGAGATCTTTGTAATAATACTGCAGCTTTCAGTACTACTGCTTGTCACAGCAAAGTGTTATTTATGATATGACAACCAGAAGATAAAATGTAGTAGTGAACATCATCAGACAAATGGGATTCTAGCAAAAAAAAATAAAAAATAGCATATCTCCAAGATTGGCTGCTTTATAATTTTCAGTTCAATAGGCAATGCAATTATTTTTTTAAAAGGAGGATCCCAATGGGATTTAAGATAATAGATAGATTAGCATAATTTATCTGGGCAAATTAGTATGATGCATTATTAGATTTAGTATCAAAGCACATTGACGCGCCTGCTTTTCTGAAGGAATTAGCACTGCTTCTGCAAAGAGAAATCTTGGTACCTATTTTAGAGTTTTCAGATGTCAAGCATGTCATTAAGGTCAAGCAATTAAAATTGACTTAATTTAGATACATTTCTTCATGAACACTCAATAAAACTTTCCAAACCTAGCAATCACCCAATAAATGAAGTGACCTTAATACTGTAATGGGTGACTGATTAGAGGTCAGGGGAAAAAATAATGACGTTCTCATTATTAAAAAATATATCTAAAGAATCGGATCCTTTTACTTTAGGAACCCAGGTTTTCATATTGGTGCATATGCTTTCTAACTTGCTTATACATTTGACTGCACAAAGCTGTGAAGGTGGGCTATGCTCAGAAAGTTTCAAACGCAGTGCCCTCTTGAAGCTGGTTCCTAAAATAAAATAGCCCCACTTCTGAGAGTAAAGTGAATCAACCATATTGTTTTGGATTGCTTTGCTTTGTGTTCCTTCTTAGCCTTCTCCCACAGAACAATGCCAAAGCTGGAAAACCAAAGTCACCCAACTTGAAGAAGGTTCACTCAGGACTGGAAGAGAAGGCTGAGAAGTCAAAAGCACGCCGGGATAATGTGAATTGCTTGGTTGAAGGGATGCATTCTTTGTTACTTTGCGTACATAATGCAGAATTAGGATGAACAGATAAGTGACAAGAGAAGCTGCACTGTGAAGCTTTGAGTAATAAAAATAGAGTGTTGTAGGGAGGGAAGCTGGAAAAATGACCTGAGAAAAATGGGCAATTTATTCCTTATTATTTTGACTAATTTCCAAGGGACGGAAGCATCAAGACATCTGAAAAGATAGCAAGGACAAGATTTCAGAAGCTGTACATTATACCTTCTCTGGTGCTGCACAGATAGAAGGTGCATGTAGCATTTGCTGCCAATGACACCATCCATCAAAAGCTATATAATTTCTGTGCAGTATCCTGCATTCTCCGTCACACTTGAGCTCTGAAAGCACCCCTGCCAAGAATACCACTCTTGAAATTATGGCGTTCTTATGGAGTCTTTGTGGGACTGTACTGAGCTTCAGAGTCTCAGTTATGAACTTAATAAAACAAAAGAGTACAAAACATTGGTTTGCTCATACCTGTGGGAAATTCATAGGAATATGGGAAGCAAGCAAAATCTGATTGGAATTTGAGGGCTGAGATTGTACAGTGAATAATTTAATTCAATGTTTTGATTCAAGGTTCAAAGGAAACAAAATTCAATTCAACCCCTTTTGAATTAAAAAAAAAAAGCAAACAAAAATGGTTGCAACTGCATCATTTTTTGGCAGTCTGGGATTTAAGAAAGCATGATTGATCATAAAACATAGAATAATAGGGTTGGAAGGGATCTTGGAGGTCTTCTAGTCTAACCTCTTGTTCAGGGGAAGAGACCTTATACTATCCTGCTCAAATGGCTATCCAATCTACTTTTGAAAACCTCCAGTGATGGAGCATCTGCAACTCAAGTTCCATTGATTAATAGTTCTCACTTCTCTCAGTAAGAGAAAATTTCTCCTTTCTTCTAGTTTGGATCTTTCTTTAACAAATTAACCTTGTCAGATTCCAATCAGATACCTTCAAAGAATCCCCTGCAATAAATATCGGAAACATGCCTCTCTTTAGGCAGGGATAAATAGGGTATATAGCAGCGACTTCCCAACTGAACCTATATGGAAGCTGTGTTGAACCAAAGCAGGCTGTCTCTTCCAATATAGAAATAAAAATTTCCAAAAGTTTTTTAAAATGTTAAACTTATTTAAAAAAAAAAAAGACTTCACCATCAACTTAACAATTTGCTTTTCTGGGCTAGTAGCGGTAGGCTTGCTGACATGGCTCTTTGGCAAGGTTAACCGTTTCTGGATATGATCTATTTAAAAATAGGAAATATGTATGTGTTACCACTATTAGATGTATAATATATTGTGATAAAAGAATAGAGGCCCTGATGCTCCCATCTCTTTGAGATAAGGAGTCAACAGCAGGCCTACTCAAACAATGAAAATGATTCAGTATTAGAGAGAATTGGACAAAGTAGGCAAAGTGCAATATTTATTCATGGAAAGTGTGGAAATGAGAAGACAGAATAAAAAAAATAGGAAAACCAAGATTAACATTAGACCAACAATCAAGAAGCAAACAATACCCCAATCAGGACCACTTACACTTACACTGATAGAGCAAGCTAAAAAATCTCCCTCCCCAACACACACCAGCTACATTTATTTCCAAGCCTATGAGATGCCCCTCCACCATCTCTGCCAATTGCTTTAATGCTGTTGGAATTAAAATCAAGTCCAGTTCCAAACTGGGAGAAAGACGCTGGAAATAAAATGGAGGCAGGCTTCAGGAAAGAAGGTCTCTGTTTATGTGGTAGCCAGAAACTCATGACAGCAGCATGGTTCTGGGGTGGCTGACAAATTAGCTTGGTGAGTGCAAGGATTTTTATACAGTTTACAGTATTTTATAATTTTGAGGATTGCTTTGTATGCTTTTATTATTTGATTGGTTTTACTTGTTTCACAAAGGCTCACGATGGGTCTTAATTATCAGCTTCCCTTTGTTTTAAACCTGTCAAGCAAATGTAATTGTTTTTATCCTCTTATTTTTAGTCTGTCTATTGCCTCTAGTGTCCCTTTCAGTGAATAGACAGGTTTGAGTCAATGTTTCTGCTTTTCTAAATGATTGGGGTTACTCAAGTTCATGAGTGAAATATTGTTTCTATATTTCATTTCCTGAGCTTTATTCTTGTGATTTGGGAGAATAGTAAAAAAAGATTGGGGGGTGCATTCTTACCACAGTGCCCTTGTAAGAAAACATTCACAGCAAGCTGAATGTGGTCATAAGCAGAAGATTCAAGTCACAAACCTGTGGCCCAATAAACCAGATTGTTTACATGCACTGAACATATCTCAAAGATTGTACAGCTAGCATGCTAACCTAGTAGAAAGGAATAAATAATAAGTCACCCAGATGGTATTATCAAAAACATTTCAACATCATGCTGTAATTTCCATTGGGTATGCCTTTTTCTTTGCCTTGTCTTCATAATATAGTGGGCCAAAGGCAGATAAGCTGTGATTCTGCCTTTTCTAAGGGCTACTCAACAAAGCTGCCAATGCTTTGCAGGGAGCCCAGTGTACACAAAATTATTTGCATGCCTAATAATCTGTTGTATCTTTAAAGCGATTTGGTTGAATTTAGGTGAGGTAGGTTTTAGCCACAACGCAATGGACTTAATTGAGAACCATCAGTCATCTTCTTCAGATGGAAGAAACTACTTGGATAGGCAGAGAAACGTTTCGAAACAACAAGAAAAGAAGTCCAGCTGCCATGAGTCAACTTGCAGACAATTCTACCTGGATGACTGAGAATCTTCACCGATATGGGCTTTCATTTGCCAAGTGAGTTCTGTTAAGGCATAGCCTTGATTTTGAATTAAGAAGCAGGAGAAAATGTTTAATTTTTCCAAAGATTCTAATCTAAGCCATTGGATAAAATTCCCTTTCCATTTCAATAAAGAGTGTTGGTGGTTAGTAGTGGATATAATACTGCATAGGAGTGAGGCAGCATTTAAGCCTATTATGATGCAAAGGGGGAGTGCTTAGAACCAATTATAACAATTCTATGTGTCCATAGAAACAGGGGATCCTATTTCTGGAAGGTTATTGCATTGGATCCCAGTCCTGAGACTCTGTAAATGTGCTAGTTATTTATATCCATTGAAATGCATTGTATGTATACCTTGCCTGCTTATCAGAACCAGTCTGCAATAATTCTCCCAATTTATAGGACATGAGCATCAAGCTACTTTGGAAACATTAATTGTAATGATTATCTTTCCCAAGAGGTGAATTTTTTTTTCCTTTTCATAGGCACTTTGATCTCTAAGGCTACAAACCTACCAACTAAGTTGGGATTCAGTAGGAATTAATGTTGAATAGGTTGGTATTCTTGCTCTAAAAATAATTGCAAAGAGTATTTTGAAATAATACATTGCATTCTGATTATCATGATATATCTGCCCCAAAGTACAAAGTTATTTACTCTGTTTTAATGAAGAACATTATCTGCTCAGGGATCACAGTGTTCTGTGTTTGTGCAACTAAATTACAGTGATTACTTTTTCAAATGAGATCTAATCATATTCCAAATGTTCTAATAGATATGAAAGCTCAAATTCTTTCCTGAGCACATCTGCTGCTCATCCTAAAATATTGTACTGTTATGAAATATACTAATCAGCTCAACTTCACCTTCACTTTGGACTTTCCACAAATGAATTAATAAATAATTTTGTGGCTAGCTTGCACAATGGTTAATTTAAAAATCCTTCATTTTGGAGATTTTTTGCACTTAGAAGTGTTTGAAAAATTGATTGTACAAAACATGACACTAGTGTCATCTGAGCTCAGATCTTATTTGATAGAAGGTTCTTAAAATAAGAACTGGTGCTTATTTTATTTATTTATTTATTAAATTTATATACCGCCCTATCCAGTCATGTTACTATTTGCCTCTTGACAAATGGTTCTCTCCAGTCTTTACTTGAACAGATCCAGCAAAGAGGAACCTAATTAGCTAACTGGTTCTACTACTAAACTGCCCCTAATATTAGAAAGATGGGGGGCAGGGCTTCCCCAATACTCAACTGGAACCTGCCTTTCTGTACCTTAAATTCAATATTTCTGGGATGTTCAATTGCATGTTTCTATGTGACAACCTTTTAGATTCTTGGGACAGTGCCATCACATCCTTGGTTAGCCTTCTCCAAGCTAAGCAGATCAGAGCCTTCCATCACTCCTTATAGAACTTGGTTTCTAGGCCTGATCATCCATATTTCACTTCTCAGACCATGCTCCAATTCCCTTAAAACCTCTGGAGCCCATATTTGAAGTGGGTTCTAATCATTGCAGAATAAAGTACAATTACTTGCTATGATTTAGTAATTATTCTTCAGAGTATGCATTCTATAAATGCATTTTAGGCACATCATTTCAATGTGCCTAACTGTGCATTTTAGGCACATCATCTCAATGACTTCTTATTCATATTTAATTTGTAATTAGCACCTCTTCTAAGGTTTTTTTTCCACAAGTATTACTACTATGCCAGATAATAGCAATAGCACTTAGACTTATATATCGCTTCACAGTGCTTTATAGCCCTCTCTAAGCAGTTTTACAGAGTAAGCATATTGCCCCCAACAATCTGGGTCCTCATTTTACTGATCTTGGAAGGATGGAAGGCTGAGTCAACCTTGAGCTGATGAGACTTGAATTGCCGAACTGCTGGCAGCTGGGAGTCAGCAGAAGTAGCCTGCAGCACTGCATTCTAACTACTGGGCCATCATGGCTTGTAATACTCCATTCTTTACTTGTGTACTGATTTTCTAAATGAAAAAGTGGAATTTATTAAATTTCACATTGTTACTGTATTTCCAGTAATCTATCATGATAATTCCAAATTTTCTTTTTCTTGAATATTAGCTGCCCAACCCAATTTTGTATCATCTGCAAAAGCAATCCCTCCCCCCCCACCACCACCGCCATCCAACTCATTAACAAAAATGTCCTAGGTATAGGTTCCAGGACATAACTTTATGCCTTCCCTTTTGATGCTTCTCTTCAATGTGATGAGGAGTTAGTAATGAACTCTTTTTGAACAAGATTGGATATCCACTTATTTATGCCATCCGGCCTATAGTCTTTTGGCTTACTAATCAGAACGTCATGGAGTCTTTTGATGAATGTTTTGCTCAAATCAATTATGTCTGTATCATTTCTACAATTTACTAATGAAGCAAACATTATAAAAAATAAATTAATGTGATAAAACTTGTTTTCCTTTTGCAGATCTGTCCTGATTTCTAATAATCCCTACATTGTTCTTTTAGTGTTCACAGGTCTGCACTAGAATCTTAGCAGTATTCAATGTCAAACTGACTGGTTGAGGATCCCCCTTTCCCCCCCTCTTAGAAGATAACATTTGTTGTCTATTCATTCTCTGGCACTTCATCTCCTCTCTGGGATTTCTCAAAGATAATAAGCAGAAGTTCAGCCAGACTATTTTCTGAGAGGATCTGGCCATGGAGATTTGTAGATATTCTGTGTGTCTGCATCAAACACAAAGTGGAAGTCAAAGACAAAATACAGAAGGAAGACAACAACATTGTGTACAAAATCAATTGCAACAATTGTAACCAATTCTATGTGGGACAAACAGGAAGGCAACTGAAAACAAGGGTTCATGAACATCAACTAGCAGTTAAACGGCACAACCAAAAATCCCTGATCTCAAACCACCAGATCGATTGGGAAGAAACTGTTGAAAGAAAAATCTTCATCAGGGTCCAGTCCGAGCTGGGAACAAACAAAATGGAGACTGCTCTAGAAAGAAGATTGTAGTTTATTGAAGAGCAGAACCACAGGTCACGTGGCTCTGGAGCAGCTGACCACATGGAGCAGGGAGTGGTGGGTTTTTATACCTACTTGGGCTTTTGTGTTTGGAGTTGTTCCTGTGCCATGAACTTTGACCTGAGGTTCAGTGTGCCCTTCTGGTATTCTAATGGTGGTGGGTTAATCCTATTATGTCCTAAAGATCATGTCCTGCTTCCCTGGGGCTGTGGCTCATGGCTATGTCCTGTGTTGGATTTTTTGGGTGAGGGGTTGTTGGTTCTAGGGATCTTTGTCTTTCTAATCCCATCAGCTCTAAGCTTCCTGGCTCTATTCTTTCTGAAAGGATTATCAAATCTGTATTTCTACATACCTGGCCTCTGCTTGGGGCAGAGAGACTGGGGTGGGGGGGTGTTTCTGCCTAAGATTTTCTATTATTCCTTTGGGTAAATATATTCTGCTTTCTTTAATATTCCCCAAAATATTTCTTTCTCTGGGGGGAGGCTGACTTCCCACAAAACAAAAATCAGTGGGCATGCCAACAGCTGCCACATATGTGAATTTATTGAAACCTGGTATTCCACCAAAGGAGCAATTAACAAGCACATTGATCTAGATCCAGCATATGAATATGTAAGAAACCAGACCATTTGAACTACCAACCAACAAGAGAACCAATCAGCTGCTCAGAATTTAAATATAGCTCCAAACGAACAACCAACCACATGACCAACTAACCACACTGTCACACAAGACATTTATAAGCTAAGGAAAATAGGACAAAAAAATCCTGCTGCTGATGTTACCTAGTCTGGTAATGAAACGTTCAGAAACTAAATTGAAACAAGCTTGGAGAGCAAACAACTTGCCAAAATCTAAAATCTCAGCTGCAAGTATTTTCTATTATTACAAAGTGGAAGTTTCAACCAGGGCTTCACCATAAACCAGTAATACATATCTTCTTTTCAGAAAAGAATGAAAAAAAATAAGACTTGAAGAGCTGAATTTCTCTCTTTTTGCTGTCTTAACTGCACATATAATATACTGATTCTTTTTTTCTTTGTTTGAACTTATCTGAAGAAGTCTCCTCTTTTTTCTTAGCACTTTTATTGGTCACAATTTATTGATTTGATATATTTGTTGCCACCCTGGTCATATGTATGTGGGACGCAAAAAAAATTAAGGATAGCTGATGCCTTCATGTTTTCCTCTAGCCTCTGAAAGAGAAAACTATCACCCAGACTTCCTTGGCAGATGTTGTCTTCTTACAGATGTTAGGGTTTTTAACTCCCATTCTCTTACAACTTCTTTAATGCAATACAATGCAATTTGTGTTTAAAAAACATCATCTATTTTTCTTCTTGGCTGGTTGGAAAGTAGTATACATTAGCAGCAGTGCTGTTTTATTCCACCCTCCATTAATTTTAACCTGAATGTTCTCATTAAGACCATCAAGTTCATTCCTTTGGATTTCTGTACAGATGTTAGTATTTTTAACAAACAATGCAACTCTTTCTTTTTTCTATTGCTTCTCTTCCTTTTGAACAAATTGTATCCTTCAATTTCTGAATTGCAATCATGAAAATCATCCTACCAAGTCTCAATTATTGCCTACAATTATTTTCATGATTGAAAGCTTTAGATTATTGTTTGCTTTCAGGTAATAAAAATTCAAGGTCATCTTGTTTACTTCTCATATGCTTCAGTTTAGTACTGAGACAACAAAGGACCTGAATGTTATGAGTCAATGTTCTTCCTGATCTTTTATTGAGTAATTTAATAGAGTCCAGTTTGGTTACTCTCTCACTTATACTTGAAGCATTTATACTTATCTGAAATTCCTACTTCTGAATTTTCACATTCAACCCTGAAGTATTTAATTTAAAGCCTTTCTGGTCAAGTGTAATATTTTGTCCAAACACAAGAGTTATGAAGTTCAACCTTTTTCTTCCATAAGTTTATTATTCAGGTAAAACAGATTGTGATTCCAGGAACCAACTGATTCCCATTATTTCTATTAACTTTCCCTGCAGTATTCTCAATTCCATTTCATGTTTTCTTCTAAGAATCAAGAAGGATGATGACTATACCACCTGAGCCTCAAGGTTCTTCAGCTTCTTTCCTTGATTGTCAGAGACCAAACTGAGACATTTCTAGCACTACCATTTATCCCCCAATATATAAGCAGAAAGGATAACCTCTGCAGACTTCATACTATGTTTCCCCAAAAATAAGGCCTACCCTGAAAATAAGCCCTAGCTTTGTGGTGAGGCACACACTTAAAATCAAGCTAGGGCATGGAGCTGCCCCACACGCCCTGCACCCACTTACCTCACAGCCAGGCCTCTCCTCGATGGCCCACTTCTTCTGCAGCGTCTTCTGCAGCCAGGCCTGCATTTCTCAGTCACAGGCCTTTCCAGAACCAAGAACCAAACTATGGATTCAATCCATAGCTCGGTTCTGCAAGACTTCTGCAGACGAAGGCCGAGCTATGGATTCAATACATAGTTCGGTACTTGGCTGCTTAGGCCTTCCAGTGGACCGGCTAGGCGGGGCTGTCGATGCCAAAGGTGAGTAAGACATCCTCCAAAAGTGACCTGGTGCCTCTTTTGGAGGCAAAAAAAAAAACAACCCAGTCTTATTTTCGGGGAAACAGGATAAGTCTTGACAGCTGTTTCATAAAATCCCTCATCTGTGCCCCTGAATTGGAGAACATTTGTCCCACTTGGGAAGAGGGCCCCAAGCAGGAAATTAACCTGGACTCACTGAATAAATACAAGAGGGCAAGGTCTGTCCTCTGAATGCCTTTGAGCCTTATTTAGCTTTTCCCAGGCAAAAGCTGCCAGTCTGGGGAGATTCCTGTATTATTGGCAGTAGCTAATTTGTCACCCTGAGAGGTAGCACACTTCAAAAGTCAATGGATCCATTCTGACAAATAAATTTCTGATCCTTATAATAGAAAGTTTATATTTCCTACAACTCTCCTTGTTAAAAGTCTAACAATACATCTTTTCTCAGTACTGGCTTTGCAAGAATGGCTGATGATCAGAGTATTTGATGGATAAGTCCCACAGCAGACAATATGCTTCAGGGTTGAAGCTTCCTGTGGGAAAATTGAGATGGGATGTGTTAATTTATGGTTAGACTCACTAGGGAAGTTGGGGAAAAGGATGTACTGTTACACACTCAAAAAGCTGGACAATATTTGATTTTAAGGCATGGCATCCTTTTGCCAGATGTCTAGTAAGTCTACTCAATTTCAGAAACGAAATAGTTTTTTATTCATTTAGCACAGAGCTGAAGGTGACAGAGAAATCCACAAATGTCAATCACCATAAAACAGTAATGATTCCTCATACATAGATTCCCCCATAGCTACTTTATTATTATTATTATTATTATTATTATTATTATTATTATTATTATTATTATTATTATTATTATTATTATTATTAATCATCGTACAGTCAGCCAGATGTTCAGACTGGATTTGGCATTTTTCTCTACCTATCGAGTCCTTCCCAAGGACCTGGGATAGGCAGATGCGGATGTTTGATGATATTATAGGTATCGTCGCAGGATGGAAGCAATTCATAGTAAGACCGCCTTTTGCAATTGACTAATGGAGAATTTATCAATGCCAATAGTGCTCAAGTGGTGCTCTAGTTGTTTTGGGATTGCACCCAAGGCACCTATTACTATTGGTACTACCCTTGCTTGCCTTTGCCACAGTCTTTCTATTTCTATTTGTAGGTCTTTGTATTTTGTTATCTTCTCCAGTTCTTTCTCGTCTATTCTGCTGTCTCCAGGCACTGCCACGTCCACTATCCAGACTTTTTTGTCTTATCGACAATTGTTAAGTCCTGGGTGTTATGTTGCAGGTGCTTGTCTGTTTGAATTCTGAAGTCTCAGAGCAGTTTAATTTTATCATGTTCTATGACTTTCTCTATTTTATGATCCCACCAGTTCTTGCTTACAGGCAAATGATATTTCTTGAAGATCTTCCAATGCTCCATTGTTGCTACTTTGTCATGCAGCTGCTTGTAGTCAGTCTGTGCGATCTTCTTGTAGCAGCTTACCAGGTGGTCCACTGTCTCTTCAGCTTCTTTGTATAGGCGGCACTTACTGTCTGTTGCTGTCTTCTCAATTTTGACTTTGTATGCATTTGTCCTTAAGGCTTGGTCTTGTGCAGCCAGAATTAGTCTCTCGGTCTCTTTCTTCAACTTTCCTGCTCTTAGTCATTGCCAGGTCTTGTTATTGTTATTGCCAAGGTCCCTTCCAACTTTATTATTATTATTATTATTATTATTATTATTATTATTATTATTATTATTATTATTATTATTATTATTATTATTATTGCTGTTGTTGTTGTTGTTATTATTAATGTTCCAGTTTTGAAGCTTTTTTGCTCCTGAAGGGCCTACCATGTCATCTAATTCTGTTCAAAAATGAAACATAATATTATAGGAAGTTATAATCTAAACCTCCAAATCCTTTTTTATTTTTTCATGGCAGTTGGCAGGCTTCACCTGATCAGCAAGTTCTAACCTGCCCACAAATCCAATTATGTTAAAAAGGAAGTTTTTAGATTTTTCATGACAAAAAGAAAGAAGACATGAACTTCTGACTTAGGGACCTTGCTTCCAAATCATCCAGAAGTCAACAACTTCCAAGGCTGTCTGAATTAAACCATTCCTGTATCAATATAAAATTTTATTGTTTTTATCATAAAAGAAAAAAGAAATACATCACAGATATTACACAATGTTTTATCCCATCCCCCCACCCCCCGGACTTCCCAAACCAAACCTAGGCTAATATTCAAATACAAGTAAACAAATATTAATATCTCTAACTCCAAACTCTAAACTTAAACAATCCATCTCCTCCGTGTTAANAAAAATTTCCATCTTCCATAAAATTAACAAGTTAATTCTGTCATTTCATGAAGCTACACCTATAAAAAATCATTTGGAACCCTTAATAAGGTTTACAACTTCAATTACTTAATTATCATTCAATTGTTTTCAATTATTACAACATTATTATATTTATAATAATCTTCCTTTTAATAAAAATTATTCATTTAATTAATTCTTCAGATACCCAAAATCTTTACCATTCCTTAACTACCAAACTGAAGATTTGGACTGAATCTTTTTCTATTCTGTGATCCTGGGGAATGAAATCAATTCCCTTTACTTTCCATGGCATGATGATCATCAACAAGATTAAGCACTGAATTCCATTCCATTCCCTTCCCCTTTGTGAATTCTGAATGATTCAATAGAGCTTTTTTCCATGAATTTCCTATTCTCCCAACTATCCCTAGCATCACTTTCAGTTCTTTTCCATAAGATTCTTTGGAGTGTAGAAATGAGGAACATTCTCCAAGGAAAATACCTGTTGAAGATCACTTCATGTCACTACCAGCTTGTTTATTCTAAGGGGTCTTGGTCAATACACCCTAACAAAAAAACAACAACACCCTCTCCTCTCCAAATCTGGTACAGTTTAATCATTCTTCCATTTTTTCTTCTAATTCTGTATGAAGGTATAAAAAGCTTATGTATAAACCTGAATGAATAAGTATCTATGTTACGCAAAAGAAAGCTACAGCAATCCATTTAAATTGCTATGTGCTAGTTCCCCACTGGGTGGACCTATAGCATATCTAATTGAATCTGCTTTACAATTTATTCATTCACAAATGAAACCCCAAACTATCACAGCTGATACTAGAAAAAAGATTTATGTTCTTTTTCCATCCAAAATTCATCAAGAGGAATCAGTAACGGAGCTAAATTCACAGCTTCAGCAATCCAAGACCCTGTTTCCTGCAAAACACAAGGGAGTTATTTTAATCATGGTCTTTCAAATTAGTACAGAGACGATGACAAGCCTGAGTGAATTGGGTAACCCTGGTGATGGGGGAAAAAAAGCAATGCTGCTTCATGGTATGTATGCCCTTAATGTTTCAGTTTTACAGTGTAAGAGCCAATCTGCCTACCTCTTACAAAATCATTTCAATGCTATTTAAAAAAAATATCTCTATCAATATTGTTTTCTCATATGATTTTGAATTCAAGATTTAAAGTACAAAACAATTCAATTTGTTATTCAAATTAGAAAAAAAGTTTATCTATTACAGTGATGGAGAACCATCTGAGCTCGGCATGTCAAAAATTCAGAAATTGCCTATCTTGACTGCTGGTATGTCAAAAATTCAGAAATTGCCTATCTTGACTGCTGGTATGTCACCCCTTCCCCAAACAAAAGAGAAACAATTCATTACATATTAATTTATTTTTTTAAAGTACAGACAAATTAAGACTGCTTTGGGTCACATGAGGCCTTCATTCTTGAAGCGCTTTGGAGAATGCTCTTCTGCAGCCCTGTTCTTGTATGATCTCTAGAGCAGGGGTCCCCAACCCCCAGTCCATGGACTGGTACCAGGCCACGGCATGCCAGCAACTGGTTCGCACAAACAAGCAAAGCCCCATCCGCGGGATGCAGGCAGCACACAAAACAATGCCCTCTCTGGTCCACGGAAAAACCTCTCTCCACGGAACCGGTCCCTGGTGCCCAAAAGGTTGGGGACCTCTGCTCTAGAGCAGGGGTGTCAAACTCAATTTCATTGAGGGCCGCATCAGCATTGCAGTTGCTCTCGGGGGGCCGGGTGGGTGTGGCCAGGGTGTGTGCAGCCTACTGGGGGGCATGGCCAGCTCTACATCGTTCGCGTCAAGGGTGCCTGTGGGGGCCTGGGCAGGAGTGGGACAAATCTGAAGGTCTCTGGCAGAAGGGAGTGGGACCGGGGCAAGCGCCAAGGCATGGTCCATTTCTTCATTCCTCACAAAGGGTGACACCTCCCCAACATGCACCCAGAGGGTGGGGCCAACACAGCAGGGTCTGGTTCATCGCGGTTTCTAGATGGCCTTGTGGAGCTAAGACTGAATGTGTTTCAGCATAGATGGCCACCACAAAATTGTACATTGGCTCCCAGCCGGCCTGGGCCAGGTCCAAGGCAGCGGGGGCTGTTCCCTCACTGTTTTCAGGATGGCTTTGCGGGCCACATGAATCCACTTCGCGGGCCGCATCCGGCCCCCAGGCCTTGTGTTTAACATGTCTGCTCTAGAGGGTCTAGAGACATTATTGATTGATTGATTTGAATTGATTTGATTTGCTTGTAGCCCCTCTCCACGAGCCACCCATTCATGAGAGACCTCCACAACTTTTGAAAATTGGGCAACAATGGGGTGCACTTTTAAAATATAGTTGTCAGCTTATCGACGAATGCTGACTTGTCACACAAAATGTCATGACATGTCACCTTTAACATGCGTGTCATAGGTTTGCCATCACTGGCTTATTAGCTACACTGAGAAAGTATCAACATTTATTTATGTATTAAAATTACATGCTGCCCATCTCTCTAAGCTGCTTTATATTTTAACAGAACTGGGCCTCACAAAGACTCAGCCAAATCGTTTCGAGTGTTTTACCACAAGGCAACATTTTCTTGTGTACCTCTTTTAAGGCAGATGGGAAAGCTACTTCTCCCACTGATATAAGGGATGCCTGTTTTCAAAAGAGTAACAACTTTTTTGTAACAGAATAAAGGTTCAGCACACTCCAGAACCACTTGAGGCCTGCAAACCCTGGTTTATTTAAAAGCTTAGTCCCGGTAAATGGGGATCCACTATTCTGCTGCCTTCAGGTGAAGGAGGAGGGACTGCTCCATTCAAGAACAGGAAGAAATGCTGGTGAAATGCTTTTCTTGAAAGGAAAAGGGTGGGGATCCCAGGAATAGATCTGGTAAGCTATATTACGTGTTTACAACAGTCCCTGCTGTACACTCTGAATTGATTATCATGACCTCTGTAACTTGCTGGTATTTAGCAACAGAAGAAAGGCAGGCTGACAGAATAAGATCTATAAGAAGCTGGCACATTACACGCACATACACACCCATTTCACTTAATCCAAGTTGTAAATATTTGGATCAGTGCCTCAAATTTATTCTGGCATATATTCATCCATTGTAAAGAAGTTTAAATCAGCCCCAACTACATAGAATTTAAAAGTATGATATGACCTATAGTAAGAATGAATATATTGGGCCGGTCAGCTTTGAGTTCCCTATTGTAGCCAGCTGAATTCCAATTATGTTGTCAGAATTATTAAAGAAGTAGAACATCCCGCTAGATTAAAAGAAAGGAAGGAAAAATTACATTAAGGCTCCTGGTTGGCAACATTCAAGACTTTAAGAGCTGAAGAAGTGAATAAAGCACAAAGCAATTTTTAACTAACCCAGTTTTTCTCAACTTTAAGATATATGGACTTCAATTCCAAGATTTTTTCCAACCATGATCTCCTAGCCATGGAATTCTCCTGTTCATCCTGGCGGAGTGCTGGGAGTTGAAGTCCACCCATCTTAAAAGTTGCTGAGATTGAGAACCACTGAGCAAATCTTAAGAAGGCCCATGACTCTAAACATAAACCCATTAGCAAACGACTATTCTTTTCTTGTAGACAATGGCACATTTGTAGCCTGATCTCTACTTCATACTATTTGGGAAAACTTGTTGTAAGGTTATGTGTCTATCTATTCACTAAATGTGGAGATTTAAACCTGTCCTAGGCCAATGTTACAAGTCCAGGAGTATCAGCTATGGGATCAGTGGCTTCTGAGTACAGTAGGTGGCTTTGTGTGATTCCTCAGAAGCACCAGGCATTGTTTCTTTCAAGCTTTCTGAAAATGACCAAAAAAAATGTCCAATGACAAAGCTCAGTGTGATGTAAACTAAGCACAAAGGGCTGCAGCTTGCTGACTCTATTCTTTGTAAGAATTGCAGGGTTACATTCTGGGTCAGATTTCTTGACAGGTGGGCAATTTTTTGTGAAGCAGACAGTCTGGCACAAAAAATTAATACCCTACTCTCAGAGTTAAGAGGCTATGCCAATAAGCAGACAGGCAGCAGATGCAGATATAGAAAGTGTCATTCTCTGAGTTGAGAAACTGTGTCAGGCAGGCAGCAAACAGGGCCAGTGGAGTTGGCAGAAATGAGTGGTTGTCACCAAAAGAGAAAATGCCAGGTTAGCAGATTTGATAAATTATACCAAACACAGTAAGGAAGGCTGATAATAGAAGCAGGCAGTGGCGTAGCAGGAAGCAATACATCCACACACTTTTATTTTGGTTGTGATCAACAGCCAGCTCGGTTTTCATATAACAATGGTCACATAGGAAGGTGACCTAACAGAGGGAGGCAGGCATTCAGAAAATATTGTATGTTGAGATTTCAAAGACTGTGCCAGGAAGCAGAGCACCAAATATGTTGGAAGTTATTGGAAAATAATTAGCAGGCAGTTGGGAAAACCTAATCTCCAAGGCTCCTGAAAGCAGAACAAGAAGCAATGGAGGGAAACTAATCACAAAGAAACCCAACTTAGAAATAAAGATACATTTCCTGACAGCTAGAATCAGTGGAATGGCTTGCTTTCAGAAGCTGTGGATACTCCATCACTGGAGGTTTTTAAGAAGAGATTGGACAGCCGTTTGTCTGAAAAGTTATAGGGTCTCCTGCTTGAGCAGGGGGTTGGACTAGAAATCTCCAAGGTCTATTCTATTCTATTCTATTCTATTCTATTCTATTCTATTCTATTCTATTCTATTCTATTCCACTCCATTCCATTCCATTCCATTCCATTCCATCATATATTCAGAATTAAAAAACTGCCAGGTGGTGTGACCAACTAAGTTACAATAGTATACTAGGAGAGAAAGGTAAATTAGGAGGGGTAACAAAGTAATTGTACTTGGTGGCCTGACCTAATGTTAGTCAAGGTATCTTATTCCTAGAAGGAGTAAACATCTGCCTTCTTAAAAGTAAGGCACCAGCTTGACAAGAACCACTAGTGGATCCTTGCCCTGAACATTTTCTCAACTCTAATTTATCAGTCTCAGAGAGAAGCCTACCATTAAGTTTAAATCCGAATTTTATTCCCCTTGGGAAAAGGTAGATGGGCAGGGTGTTGATTCACGTCTAGTAGCACATTTGAAGAGATTATCATTGGAGAAGAAAAGCAAGTACTAGCATAGTAGGGTCTGTTAGGTTGTTTCCCAGCATACGTAGGGCTAACACATTTACCAAGATGAGGTTGATATCTGGCAAGGAAATTCTCACTTTCCTATCTAACTTTTATAAAACTCATAGCTAACTTCACTGAGTTTCCTTTAAGGCAGAAAATCATCAAAGACGGTGCTTATATAACTAGACCTGTATTAACATCCTGTCCGTCCACCTATTCCCAGAAGAAATAAAATTTGGTTCTAAGCTTAATGATAGCCTTCCCTCCCAGATTAATAAATTAGAGTTGAGAAAATGTTTGAAGTGTTGTAGCCTAATTAAAATGATTAAAGTTGCGGCAGAGGCACTTGCTCCAAGCCAGTGTGCAGCCTACAGTCAGTTTGCAACACTTGCATTAAATATATTAAACAGCAATAATAATAGCATGCAGTGGAGTAAGGGTGTGGTACCCAAAAAAATGGGGAAGTTCACCTGAGGAACAACAGTTGTTCTACCAATTATAATTGTAATTTCCAATAACATATTAAATTCAACTCCCTGATCTGCTTGAATGCCCTTTTGCTTGACTACTAGTTGGGTGCACTTGGTAGCCACACATTTGGCTTTGTGCTTCTCCAGATTTCAATAATTTCTAGATAATGTCTTCATTTTCTAAAAACAAGTGGTTGGCAATCTCTGTGTTATCCGCTTTCCTTGGTTGAGCACTCAGAGTTACAGCAAAGAATAGCATCCCCTTTCTTTGAAGATACCGGGGAAATTCATTGGCTAATGCTGCTGAAGATCACTATGTATTCTTGACTGTTACTGAGAAGGGTAGCTGAGAATGTAATGTCAGGATTGTTGCCTTTCCACCATTATCAGCCACCATTTCTCCATCTTCTGGCAAATTCATCCCTCCACTGTTGGGACATGTTGATTCCATAGAGAATCCCCATTACGCAGTATACAGAATTTCTCCATGACCACTAGGAACAAAAGCCATTTGATGATCCCATCTTTCGGCTGCCTTGCCAGATCCACACAGAGGAGGACAGTGATTTCCCCAGCACTGGGACCTTGAACACCAGGAAATTCTCTATTCACTGCCAGAGAGACTTCACAAGGGAAGGTACCAAACCATGGAAAGGAGTGCATTATCAATAACCTCAAGAAATATCTTGAACACCAGCATGAGCCAATGGATGGTGTCCACATTTATCTGTTGAATAAGTGCATTGACACTAATCTCCTAAATGCTGAGGCATCTGAGAAAGAAATTCACAACCTGCTTTAGTGGTGGGTCAATCAAACTTTCATCAAATTGAATATACATTATAGATCTGCCCTACTATCAATGGATCATCTTTTTGGTGTTCATATTAACTTTGAAATCCCTTGTGATCCTGACTGTTTTTACAAACAAGCGTACATTCTGAAAACCAGTGAATTTGCATTCTCTTGCTTCAAATAATTTTAAAAAGCACTAACAGCAGAAACCACCAAAGTAACAGCAAGAGATTATCTGTGAAATTCACATTTCAATATAAAAACAACATATGAGGCATGCAGAAAAAGCTGCCAAACCATTTTACCCCACAAGATTTGAATAATATTTTGAGAGCATTCACATGGTCTCTGACAATCATATATATTAATAGAGGATGGCCCCCGCACCAGCACAAAGTTTTCTTTCTCAAGATATATACAATTTGTGTGTGTGTGTTCATCTAAAAAGAAAAGTCAAATTTTCATTTTAGATAACAAAATAGATCAATAATGCATCCAGTAATGTATAATATTATCATTCTTCAATGATGTATTTATTAAACAGATTTATATAGTCACCCAATTCACACACAGCATTTGACTTAGTATTACAGCTGTGGCTACACTAAAAATCCAAGGAAGATAGCAAGTGATACAGTTTGGACAGAATTGCAAAGTATAAGTTATGACTGTGCATAATGAGCACAACACACACATATACAACCAGGACTAGGAGTTTGGAAGATTTAAAAAAAAAAAAACTCGTGTTGAATTTTAAAGCTTTTCCTGGGGATTTCTGTGTTTCATACCTGAAGATGGTAAGATATGCTTCTACCATTTTAATTTTCCTTTCTGCCATTGTAGTGATAGGAACATCATGGGTTGACCATTGATTACCTAAACCTATTAGAAGTAAGCTTAACTGTTTAAATTCAAAGTCAGTAACTTCCAAGAGGTCCTTCAGAATATAGAAACATAGGTTGCATCCCACTGGGTCTCTTCATCAAAGGGGTGGTAGTTATAAAAAGATCTCTTCTCTTTGAATCTTTCAGAAAGACCTTTAGGATTAATACTGAGAGCAGGTGGGCTGTGCCAGGAGCTGGGGAAGAATGGAAAATCAATTGATTGCATGATACTAGACATATGATACAAGACACATGATACTTTTTATATTTGCACACCTACAATCAACTTCTCCAGGTGAATAATTTCATGTAATTCAAACAGTCGCTTGGTTGTATTATTTAGTAAAAATAAATAAATGCTGACCAAAACCATTTCAGCAATGATAGCAAGACTTTCAGGCATTTGCTGGCTAGATAAAAAGCTGAAATTAGGGAAGGATGGGGCAAATTCTCCCCATCTTTCATAGACTTTCATGTATTCAGATGAGAGGTCTGAAGGGAAGCTTTTCATATTTGCAAGGCATTAAAGAGTGTTGGCAAGAATGGACTACAAGACTTAGTTTTAATTACCAATAAACCATGGAAATAATGCTAACAATATTTGGAGGATTCATGGGGACTTTAAGAAATTGGTGTATTTTGGCTTGATTAAAATGAGCCTGTTAGTTGAGTTCCTCCACCCAGCCCTTGCTTCAGCTGTTAATTGTCAACAATAAAGGATAAGCCAACATTTGGCAAAGCAATATGACTACTGTGGCAGCTTTACTGGGTCACAGCTAGAAACATTTAAATTCAGTACAATTTTCTTGTTTTGAGGCTATTTGCCTTAATTAGAAACTTTTGGTTCAGACAAGGTTATGAGATGAGCAATAGACAGTATCCACAGTTAGCCACAGCCAGTGACAGATGTCACATTTTCCCTTTACACATCCTTGTGGCTCTCTTCCCAGATTAATTTTACAACATTTAGGCAAGCAATTAATTTGATTTCTGTTTATGAGAGTCCCAGACTGGCTCTTAAAGGTTCTAGATATTTATATATCCCTCATGGGTAGTGAAACTAAATAGGACAGTCATCCCTTTGACCTTAGTCTTATAAATAAAAATGTTATTCAGGTACAGAGCATGAGAAAGAAAACAGATGATGCAAATACAGTTTGAAATAGTTCAACTTTTAAATTTATTAGCATTTAACCCAACACTCCTATTCACACAAAACTGATCTCTCTATGTGCATACACCCTAGTTGTAGGTTATTTCATCTTAAATTGAAAATGAAACAACAAGGTCTCTCAATTTAAATTTAGCCATCTCCCCCCCCCCCAAAAAAAAAATCTTAGCAAAACAAATATTCTCTATTTTTGTAGTTACCGCCACACAAAACTTCCTGGTGGAAGAAAAGCTCAGCCCAATGGCATTATCTTTTTCAGGCGGCTACCTCACTTTATGACTTCCTACTATGCTAGGAATATTAATTTCTAAAATCTCTAACCAGCAGATTAAATAGACTAAATCTGGAAGTTTGACCTAATAGCTATCCAGCTGTTGCTTTTACCTTCAGTAAAGACAAGTCTGACACATTCTGAGCCTCAGAAGTAAGATTTTAATCATGATTTTCCTGAACTTGATAATCTTCTGATGATGCAGCTCCAAACTGTCTGTCTGTCTGTCTGTCTGTCTGTCTGTCTGTCTGTCTGTCTGTCTGTCTGTCTGTCTGTCTGTCTGTCTGTCTGTCTGTCTGTCTGTCTGTCTATCTATCTATCTATCTATCTCACATTGTTGGGCCATGGACAGTTTGTGATCCATCAAGCCACTGAGCATTTTTCACATACACAGTAGTGTGTCAATAAACTGCAGCTAGGGGCCATGCCATCCCGATAACAATCTGTTAGAGATGCTACTTTTTGCTTATAGACAGAATCTAGGAAAAAGAACAGATGTGCTGGCAATGGGGAGGAGAGACTTGGAGGCTTAAAGAGAGAGGTTCAGGGAAATAGAAGGATGATGGCTGGCAATCCAGAACGGATTCTGTGCAGCACTGGCTTCTAAAGCCTTGTTAATTCTAGAAAAGGCTGAAGAAGACACATAAAATGGAGCTGAATAGGGTCGAAAAACCACCAAAGAAGCAAGCTGGGTGATGAGGGATGTATCTTTAATGCAGATACCCTGTGGGAAGAGAGAAGACCCCATTCTGCCAGTCTGAGAGAGATTACCAGCCAGCAAATTAATGCCCTTCCTTAATTCTAATTAGGGAGAGTTGTAGAAAAAGACACTTAATAACACGACAGGCTTTCCTAGATGCAGCAGGCAGTTTTTGTTTGCCAGGAAAGAAAGAGTTAAATTAGTTTGGCCAAGCAGACATAAATTGTGTTCACTTTGTAATATTACTGCTGCTTATCAGAAAGAATGGAGCAAGGTCCAGCAGAGACAGTTGTAAATGCCTTGGGAAATACCATCTAAAAGAATCTAGTCTGATGAAATAATTTTATCAACTTATTTCAGCTTATGCCGAAATTAAAAAAAAAAAAAACAATCACAAGAAGGAATTTTGGTATGCTATATGAAGAGTCATCTCCTTTCGGCCCACAAATTCTCATTTGTCATCTTCTGCACTAGAACCTGAACTGATAACTTCTCAAAAGTTTTGTTGAAGTCAAGGTATGCTGTGTCCATTCTTCTCCCAAATTCTGAGGTATTGGTATTTTCCCTGTGCAAGAATGTTGCATTTTATATACCCAAACAAATTATAGAGCTACAGCTAGACAGTCAAGATAACATTCCAAAATATTTACCAGAATTTATGTTTTTGCATTCCAAACAATTAAAATTAAAAAATTAAAATACAGTACATTCCAATTTTAATGTTAAAGTATATACAACAGAAAGAATTCAGGTATTCTAAGAAACAACAACAACAACAACAACAACAACAACAACAACAATGATGTAGTTGGAAGGGTCGTTTAGTCCAACCCCCTGCTTAATGAAGAAATAATGGTTACTGTAAAGATAATACTTCTACAAGGACTTCACGAACAGTGGAGGCAGAAGAGCTGTATTGGATGATAGAGAAAGCCCTATTACTGTACTCTACCACCCATGTGCGGCAATAAAGAAGAAAAGGACTCCCTGTGGATTTTACTCCTCTAGTCATTGCCGATTATAGGGCGCAGTTCTCATCTCTATTTCAGTGTAGCTTTCTGAAGACATTTCCACAGTCATGTGGCCAGCATGATGTCACGGAGTGCGGTTATCTTCCACTGAAGTGGTACCCATTTATCTACTCGCATTTTCATGCTTTCGAATTGCTAGGTTGGCAGGAGCTGGGGCGAGGACAGGAGCTCACCCCATCATCTGGTACTTGGTTTGCTGGCTTTCCAGCCGACAAGTCCAGCATCTTAACTGCTGACTGCTACACGTATTTAATATAAACAAGTGTTTTAAATAAATAAGTAAATTTAAAAAAATACATTTTCTGACCTGCTAGTGATCATTTCATTTCATTGGTGTTAAGCTTCCTTATTTATATGCTAGGTGAAACATATATGCATATATTTTTCTAGAGTTATATTGATGTAAAAAAAATGAAAACTAGTTCAAAGAATGGGTATTCAGACAGGGTTTTGTATGCTATATACAGATGGATGGATGCTTCAATAAATTGTAGAGTTTTGATTTATTTTACCTTTTCAATCCATTTATGTTTTCAGTGGTCACTAACTTTCTGGCTTTAAAAGTATTATGCATGAACTATATTACCATGCAAATACTCTTTTTGGGAATTGTTCACCTCTCACCCAGTTAATAATTTTTTTTAAAGCTCTTGTTTTTTTTGGTATATATAAAGTAACAGTTTGCACATGTGCTTTTCCTGTACTGAACATTGCTTGTCCGTACTGAATTTCATATGGAATTTTTAGTGGAAAGGAACCATAGAAATGGTTCCAATTTTATAATGAAGTAAACAGCATTTCATAGCGCTGTGTTAATATTAAACCAAAGAAGAAAGGAGTAACGAAAAAATAACTCCAGTATGTTGTATGGATCAGATTTCTACTGTTTAGCCAAAATACACATTTTAGGAGGAAATATATTTCCTTGGTTTTCCTACACATGTAGAGAAATTATTGTACTCTACGGAAAGAACCAGTGAGTTCATTTCTTGGGAAGGTGGGGGAAACAGTTATTATTTATGTCCCATTATTGTATGGAGAAAGAAGTTTATTCCTTTGTATTAAAAACAGAATTGTTATATTTAAATATTACATTTGAAAATTAAGGTAAACATGCAAATTGCTAGGTTTCAATATCTGAAAATTATCGTTAAATTGTGTGAAATTCTATGAAATTGGCATGTCTTTGTAATTTTCTCATATTGCAATACTTCAACATCATCATTCATACTTGAGGACAGGATTATTTTAAGAACAGGAATAATCCCTATTTAGGAAGATCTCTATTTCTGGCATAAACATAGCAAATAAAGTAATTATTCTAAAGCAGGGGTGTCAAACTCAATTTCATTAAGGGCCGTATCAGCATTGTGGTTGCCCTTGGGGGAGGGCTACTGGGTGGGCATGGCCTACTGGATGGGCATGGCCAACTCAACATTGCTCGCATCAGGGGTGCCTGGGCAGGCCTGGGACAGATCCAAGGGTCTCTGGCAGAGGAGGGTGGGACCGGGACAAGTGCCAGGGCATGGTCCATGGAGGAGCCTCAGGCTGTGCAGGGAGACACTTGGCCAGTGGCACGGGCTGCCCAGAGCCCTGGGCAGCGGAGGTCAAGCACCCAGACCTCAAGTTCAGGGATCCCGCAGCCCAGCCTAGCCTAGCCCTACTTCCCCAAGGGGGCGCCCAGCTGCATTTACCTCCTCGAGGCTGCTGCTGCTGTGCTCGCTCTCCTTGGCCAAGTTGCTACATGGTGTGTGTGGGAGGGCAAATTTTGTGGGTCAGAGAGAGGCCCACTCCCTCTCCCTGAGAGCAGACCCGGCTTTGTAACCAAAGCATGCTCAGCGATAGGATGGGAGACCACCAGGGGAGGTCAGGAGGAGGGGACAAGGGGATGGTGAAAGGGCAGCAAAGCTGCTCGTGGCCAAGTGCTAAGGCAGGACTTCCCTTCCTCCCAGCCTCCAACCCTTTCTCCCTCTCATTATAATCTTCCTTCCTTCCTTCCTTCCTTCCTTCCTTCCTTCCTTCCTTCCTTCCTTCCTTCCTTCTTCCCCTTTTTCCTTCCCTCTTCATTCTCGTTTCCTTCTTCTTCCTTCCCCTCTTTCTTTCTTTTTCTTTGTCTTTCCTCTTTCCCTTTCTCCTTTCCTGTCCCTTCTTGGATGCTCAAATGCAAAAGGGGAAACATTTCTTGATGCCTCCTTGCCTTGTGATTAAATGCCATTTTTGCTAGTAGTCTGTGGCCGCTTAAAAGACCGAGAACAAACCAGGCTTAGTTTATCCCATGCTTGCATTTAGTGGGGGCATCCACAGACAACAGTACAGCAGAACTGTCAAAATGGTGGCTGTGATAGTTGATCAGAGCTTCTCTGTTTTTT
This sequence comes from Protobothrops mucrosquamatus, assembly GCF_001527695.2. Classification (NCBI taxonomy): domain Eukaryota; kingdom Metazoa; phylum Chordata; class Lepidosauria; order Squamata; family Viperidae; genus Protobothrops; species Protobothrops mucrosquamatus. The sequence continues at coordinate 716,311 of NW_015386321.1, read as the reverse complement.
ACTGTATGTGCAACAGCTTTAGCATTTAGGAACAGAGGTAAGTTAGTTGCTTTTCTATTAATACATAATCCTTAAAAGAGCTCTCCTGCAGGGACCTTGCCATGGTCTAATTCAGACTGGAAATATAGCAAAGGAAAATATTTTCTCCCACTCTGCTTTGTCCTTTTTTCTTCACTAGAAACGGCTGTTTGCAACACACAAGGAGGGGATACTTTCGTAAGCGTTCACAATTCAAGAATACTAATGTTAACTTGGATTGTCAATAAAGTCCTGTCTGTGACAAAAAAGAACACAAAATTGCTTTCTCCTTTGAGCCCAAGTCTCAATGGATCCAGGATTGAAGTAGAACTGCGTGAACTGGGGCATCTCCAACCAAGTTGCCTCTCCTTCCTTCCTTCCTTCCTTCCTTCCTTCCTTCCTTCCTTCCTTCCTTCCTTCCTTCCTTCCTTCCTTCCTTCCTTCCTTCCTTTTTTCCCTCCCTCCCACCCTCCATTCCTCCCACCCTCCATTCCTTCCTTCCTCTGTTCCTTCTTTCCTCCCTCCCTTTTTTCCCTCCCACCCTCTGTTCCTTCCTTCCTCACTCCCATCCACCCTCCATTCCTTCCTTCCTCTGTTCCTTCCTTCCTCTGTTCCTTCCTTCCTCCTTCCCTTTTTTCCCTCCCTCCCCCTCCCATCACCCCTTCCTGAGCACGGAGGAAGGAAAGAGATGAGAAGGAAGGAAGAAAGGAATGAATGAATGAAGGTTCCACAGGGCAACCCTGGAACTAGCAAGGACCTGCCCCGCCACCTCTGCCCTGCCACCTGGGTATGGGCAAAGGAGACGACCAGCACTGCATCCTGGGTGAAGTCAGCCTGTGAGGCAAGAAAGCCAACAGGGACACTGGACTCTCCTTGTGTGCAGCCCAAGGGATGGAGTGTGGGCACATGTCTCTGGTTCCAGGGCTGTCCTGTGGATCTAAGGCTGAGCGTGTTCTGGCTTTGATGGTTGGCACCAGGTTGTAGATCAGTGCCCAGTCAGCCTGGGCCGTGCCAAGGTATGGCAAGCCGGTCCTTCGCTGTTTCCAGAGCAGGTCCCCGGGCCAGACGGAACCACATAGCAGGCCGGATCTGGCACGCGGGCCTTGTGTTTGACATGTCTTCTCTAAAGGATCTTCCAGATTTTCCCTATCATGATGAAATCCAGATCCTTTTTCCTCTCATGATCGTCCAGCTTTTCCTTATCACTGATAAAACTCTAAATCTTAGGGTGAGATGACTACTCTGTTAATATCCTACTTCACAGTGTGTTAGATATGAGGACATATGCTTCAAACATTACACATAGGAGGTAATGTGGAAGATTGGATTACAAAGTGCCGATCTTCACTTCTGGAACAGTAATGTCTGCCTGAGGGCCAAATTAGATTAAATGAAATTATGGAGGAGGAGACCAAATCAGATGGCATCAATCCTTCCTTTCTTGTCCACAAAGAGGCATCAAATGATTATCTGAATACAATCTGATAAAGTTTGTTTATTGACCAGTTATGGAGATGAAGAGGTACATATGAAAATGCTGTCCATCCTTTCAACATCTAAATATCTTGAGATGGCACAAAACTATCCCACAATGAAAATTCTCCTCTAAACTCTTTTTTTGGACATTCCAACTCCATTTGTAGAGATATAACAAACCACTTTAACTGCGATGGCTGTGATTCCAAAGCACCAAAAGGCAAGACGAGAAACAATGGTGGAAACTAACCAAGGAGAAAAGCAACCTAGAACTAAGGAGAAATTTCCTAATGGTGAGAGCAATTGACCAATTGAATAGTTTGACTTCAGAAATTGTGGTGTTCCATCACTGAAGGTTTTCAAAAGATACTGGACAGCCATTTGTCTGAAATGGTATAGAGTCTCCTGCTCAAGAAGGACGTTGGACTAGAAGACCTCCAAGGACTCTTCTAACTCTATTATTCTAGGTTCTATAATTTCCCATCCTGAAAATTCATGAGGATTATTTGCCCAATATTGGCAGTTCACCTGCTGATTTTTCAGAAGCAAACGAAGATTTTTTTGGAGCCAGTCCAGGATTTTTAGGCCCTGGGTTTGTATACAGTATTTTCCCAAACAAAACATCTGATATAATGCTTTAGCTCAGTGGTTCTCAACCTGTGGGTCGGGACCCCATTTGGGGTCGATCGACCATTTCACGGGGGTCGCCAAGCAAGACTGTCCGCCATTTTTTTTGTCCGCCATTTTTTTGTCCACCATTTTTTCCCTTTTCCGGCGGGTGCCTTACCTCCCTTGGGCTGGGCCAGCTGGTGGTCGGCCTGCTCCGTCTCTGCCGCTTGCCAGCTACGCCTCAGCCGGCGCAGGGGGCGGAACCACGCATGCACGGCGCTCCCGGGCAGGGAAAGTCTTCGACTTACGACCGGTTGGGTAGTCCTCGACTTACGACCGGTTTAGTCCTCGACTTACGACTGGTTGGGGTCGCGGCATTAAAAAGGTTGAGAACCACTGCTTTAGCTGGTGCATTTATTTTGTTAGATCTGTTTATTTTTCATGCATTAATGTTGCTTTGTGTTTTATTTTTGTTAGCATCCCAAAAAAGTGTTTAGTTGACCAGAGGGACCAAAATATTTTTTTTTACAAAATAAACATTCTTCCCGCTGTAATCCTTCCTCATTCTACTCTTATAAATGGTTTATTTTCTGCTGAGTGAGTAACAAGGGCAAAATAGGAAGAAGAAAGGAAGAAAGAATTCTGAATATTTTGGTATAGCAAGAAAACTGAAGTGCTGACAAAAGTTTATCAATTCGTTGTACTTAATGCCAACCCGATGTAGCAACAGAAAGTAAGTTTTATGAGAATATTTTCCATGGAAACAACATAATTCCTTCCATTACAGTGTATATAGCCGCCATGCTTGAATAGCAAACAAGTGTGTCAGTTTGGTTGCTATGATCATATTTTCTGTTTTCTTCCCACTTCTGATTCAAACAAGACTGGTTAAAAACAAAACAGGCAAAAGGGAATTCAGTGTCTGAAACTGTCACTCCAAATATTCTAGCCAGCAGGCTTAAAACAGGCAGGAACATTTTGCACGCTTCTGATAGTTTTGATAGTTACAGTATTCGAATCTGCACGAAGATACTGCTTGAGTAAAACATTTTTACCGCTGATTTGTGAAATGTCGCAACTTATTTTTCACCCTGTTTAAATCTCCCCTAAATTCTATCCAAAGACTTCTATTACAAGATCCTAAATCCATTCAAGTACTCACATTTTGATTTTCTTTCTTTTTTTTTTTTTTCAATATAAAATTTTATTGTTTTTATCATAAAAAAAAAAAAA
>NW_015386321.1:697029-711957 GCF_001527695.2 Protobothrops mucrosquamatus | reverse complement strand
TCAGATAACATTTAATGTCATATTTATATCTGACTCTGGCTTTCTTTCTATACCAAGTTAATATTAAAGCGTTTCGATTATCAAACCTCAAGATTTGGTTACAAAACTTAATCACTTCAAACTGAGCAAAATTTTCTCCCCTTTCTGCCAATATAGTCTGGATATCAATCTTTGTTGTTTTTAGCAATTGAAATGAGTCTCAGTTGCAATTTTTTTTTGTTTTTATTCGGGTATCATCGGCTGGGTGATTTATCCTTAACCATCTTTTCACTGTAGGAGTATAAAATAGGGAAGCCCATTCTGCTACAAAGAACTACATTAGAGTTTAATGCATGAAATCACAGAACCCTTTAAGAGCTTTCCTGTATAGCTAGACAGGAAAAAGTTCCAGAGCCACAATCACAGCTAATACTTGGTGGCCTCGCCCCCTTTCCCATATGCTCCAATCGGGAAACTAGAGATATGAAGCATCTATTCCTGAAATTACTTCTGAGAAGCACCATCTAGTTTTCTCCAGAGTGACATGATCAAAGGTGCTCCTCTCTTGGACTTTTGGTTTTTTCCCCCCACCTGGAAGTAAGTTGAACGAAAACCAGACGTGTTTTGGAAAACACAGATTTATCATAACTAGTTCACCAAACTCAACAAAAAATTAGGTATCGGTTCTGCCAAACCAGTGCGAACCGGCTGAATCCCACCACTATTGTTACAGTATTGTTTTGTAAGCTGTGCTGTCCCTCCACCAAGCTTGCAGGTGCAATTGAAAGGGTAGTTTATCTCCTACAAAGCCCTTTATGTCACAAGGCTATCTTACTTAAGAGCTGCCTATTTCCAATTGTCTCTATTCAGACTTACAGTATAATATTATCATTCATTTTTACTACATACCAGAACTTTTTGTACTGAGATATAGTAAACCTGGCTGAATGTAGCTCTTCATATAAATTACATGCATATAGTGATCAATTATCAGAAGATTAATAGTGTTTTCTGTATATACATTTATATCTTTAAAGCCCCACATGGCATGGGCCCAGGCTACTTGAAGGACTGTCTCATCCCACTGGGTTAGGCCTGTCTCACTCATGCTGCCAGTCCCATCGACCAGGATATTCTGGCTGGCAGCACCTAGGAGAGGACAGTCTTCTCTGCCATTGCTTCTGCCCTTTGGAACATCTCCCCCCCCCCCAGAGTGAGGTCGGTTGCAGCCCTCCTGATCTTCCACAAGGGCTTAAAGACGTGGTTCTGTCAGTTGACTTGGGATTCCAATGGAGGGGAGGGCCTTCATATTGGGAGTGGTTGAGAGATTAAGAACAGATTCCACCCCTCCCTCTGCTCATCCTATTCCCTCCCTCCCCATCTTTTAGATAGGATTGAATATTTGTATTTTTATAATGTTCTATTTGTATCGTCTATAGGTTTGGTATAATTTTATCTTTTAATATTGAAAGCTGCCAACAGTTATTCTGTTGTAAGTTGGGCAGCCAATAAATTAAATTAATTAATTAATTAATTAATACATGATTTTGCTATGAACATCTTTTTTTCATATATATGGAAATACGAGAGCAGAGATTCCAGTTATACCAACCTCCATACACTAAATACATGTACTCTTTGCAGACCTTTCCACCAATATGGGGGAAGAGATGTGAGAGTGGGAAAGCATGAATAGCATTTTAGCTGATGTTGCTACAGACCTTTCTCCTTCAGCAAGTTAGTTTAGATCCTATATTATGCTTCAGATGAATAATAAAAACTTTCATTCTGCCAAGATTTTTATAATTCCTAATTTTGCTTTCTGATTCAATCATATGATTATTTTATAAGAAGCATGTCTATTCTTTTACTGTATCTGTTTGTAATTGTATATTCCAGTCAGTTGACCCACATTTTGAAACAGACCAATATTGTTATCCATATTTGTATCAGAACAGGCTTCTGTATACCTCTTTTTTTCCTTATTCTTCTGTAAGAAATTGCAATCCTATTAAGATATATCCTCATCTCTGCATCAGTGTCATTCATCTCTGCGCCTCTCCACTACATGTCAGCTTAAAAGGTAAAAATATATCAACACCCCAGCTAATTCTGTTTCTTCTTCCACACATTTTCCCTCTATTTCTCTGTTTTCTTTAATGTCTCCTCTTTAGTGACCTGAGGTTAATAAGCTACAAGAATGTAATCACATAGTGAAAATACTCTCTCTCTCTCTCTCTCTCTCTCTCTCTCTCTCTCTCTCTCTCTCTCTCTCTCTCTGTGTGTGTGTGTGTGTGTGTATGTGTGTGTGTCTCTCTCTCTGTCTCTGTCTCTCTCTATATGCATGTAAAAGAGAGTGAGAGAGTGAGACTAAGGGGCAGAGAACAACATCGTACAGCAGTAAATGACAATTTTGGATCTTGTAATTCTGATAATGGAAGGCTTCTTCATTATTTAAATGTGAGTTTGTGGGGCATTTCTGCTTTTTCTGCATGCTTAGTGCTCTAGTTTCCTATTATAGTAGATTCTATGTTTATGTTGCTAGTTGCTGTAATGTGGAAAAATAAATATGTAAAGCAAGTGACACTCCGGGACCATTTATCGTTGTCAGGGAAAGCCAAATTAGAGAAGCAAAGGGAAAGAAATGAAAAGCATTCTAAACAATCCTGCAATATGACACATGTTAATTTTATTTTGGAGAGCAGACATTTTTGTTCATCACAAAATAAAATGAGAAAAGAAAAGGAACTTTACCACTGAAAAGACTGCAGCTTGCAAGAGATATATCTTGAAACTGCTGTGCCTCAACTCCCAACTCTTTTGACTTTTTGATGCCACTCATTATTGGTAATTGAACCCAACTTTCCTGATGGATAGTGTAGATCAGTTTTATCAATCTGTAATAGTTGTATCCAGAGCTATCCATCACCTAACAGCTATACTTCCTGGACCATTCTCAAAAAAGTGGAGGGCCTCTGGCCAGAATTATGCTAAGANAGTTCTCGCCTACATCGTCCATATAGGACGACTCGGGAACTCAACTCCTACCCCGGGCAGCTCACCTATCCCCTTATGCCCAGGGGAAAGGTATCAAGCCGTTTGACAGCTGATGCTGGCTGTCAAACCGGCTTTTACGCAAAACAGGCGGGAGGCAGCAAACAGCTGCGACTGACGAAATCGCCTGCCACCGGAAGTCTCCACATTTTGATTTTCTAAGTTTGCTTGCAGGTACAACATTTACAATTCTGAAGTGCTGCTGTCCAGAGAAAACATTATGATGGGTGAAACTTTTCAGCATTGTGGGAGCAGACCTGTATTGTACAAAAGAGCCTTTCCTTCCTTTTCTTTTCTGGGGGGGGGAGGGAGTTCATATGTCCCTCCACATTTGATTGGGAAACTCCTTCAAACTTCTGGACCACATTTACAAAGCATGCAGAAGAAAAATCCATCCATTCTCACCACTATATCGGTTCCAACTGTGATTGAGATAACAGTTCCCAAATTTCCGAGAAACCTCTATATGTTTTAAAATTGTAAAAATGGGTAATTAGGAATGCTCATCCACAAGTGCTCATGGATAACCCATCTCCAACCCAATCACTTATGAGAGAAGAACAGATGTAGAGAACACAGGGAAGTTCTCTGAGGATGGGGGCTCCAGCATGAATCCGAAAGCTCAGAAGACAAAACCTCAAGGTCCCGGTGACCGATCCAGATTGGATCCTGCAACATTATCCTGGGACACGTATGTTCATCTTCACTCATGAGAAGAATAGATGGGTTAATTTTGTCACAAAAATGGAACAGATTAATTCTGTCACAAAAACTGCTGGAGATGAAATTGGGTCCCACATTATTAATTAGCAAGCAATGGATTAGAAAGAGATCCTTAATTCAAGCACAAATGTTTGTAATAGCAAAGGAACCAGGAACAACTGAAGGCATTTGACTTTGGAGTCCAATCACAACAGCTTTTCCCTCGGTAGAGATAGAGTTGTACATTAAATTTCAGCCCCTCAAGGCAGTTGTAAGGAATATGAATCAAAGAACAGAGTAACTGTTTCTAGCTCATTTCAATGCAATGTTTTTTTCCCTTTAATTCATATTTCTCCCAACTGGAAAATAAATCATGTTTTAAAAATCATGTTTTGAATGGCAATAGTGGCAGGATTACTGTATTGACAAAGATAACCCACAGTGGAAGATTGGATAATAAAATTGATGGAGCTTGTGCAGATGACAAAGCTGACCTGTTTGGTTGGGGGTGGGGGGAGATAAAGACCTTTTTGAAACTCTGGAAACCTTATATGGATTTTTGTTGAACAAGGAAATGACTGAATTGATGAAAAGATGGAGGGAAAAGGTGACAACTACCCAACTGCTTAATAGAAAAAATGGTTGAAATCATATTTTTTTCTTCAATAGTTTTTACTTTTATTGCATTTAAAAATTATGATAGAACAGTTCTAAACAAGAACGTTTTGAAAAGAAACCTGAACACATATAACTTATATGTTCAATCCCATTACTTTTTGGTAGCCAAAACAGAGTTAAAATGGGTCCCTGACCAGCCCTTGAGAATTGATTTCCACTATAATTTCAAAGGTGATGTAAAATTACATAGGTATGCCACCTTGAGCTCCTGAGTGAAAAATGGAATCTAAATTTAGAAAATAAAACTTGTGTTTTAAATACATATTCAACTGTTCTAGGGGCTGCTTTTAAATCAAAGTTGACTGAAAATTAGTACTAACTTACTAGGTGAAAAGTGTTGACTTTAATTGTGACAAGATTTAGGTTACAGACGTGGTCCTCTTATAAATTATTACATTCTTATGGCTGGAGCCTTGTTCATGAAAGTAACAATTAAAAAAGCCTCCAGGCAAAATCTCTTTGTTTATGATCTATTAATACGTAAGGAAAATGGTTTCAGTGCAAAGGCATTTAGCAATCATCTGTTCAACTTGGTTAAAATTGGATAGAAATGCTTGCTTCCCATACTATAGTTTTAAAAATTTAAAATTCTACTGTGCTAGTTTTTCTACTATGTAGCCTGATTCCGTCTGTTTGCTCAGCCTTCCCACTGAGTTTGGTGGAATTTGTAAATAATTGTGCAAAGGAAGGAAGCCTTACTTAATAGGTTGAACAACCAAAGCTTTGTTAATGAATCAGTGAAGCTGACCTTAATTAAGGAGGGCCAATTCTAATTAGGAGGCTGAATAGCACAGGCAATCTCTATTTGCAGGTTATTTTTGTTCAGCTAAAATACCAACTGTGGAACAAGGACAAATGTTTATTTCAGAAAGAATATACAGTAGTTTAATTAAGATCAGATATGTAATCTAACCAGTCACATACAAAAGTAGCTTTTCCTTCTATCCAGGAGCATGATTAAAAGTCAGGATGGCAGGCATGGTAGTTCAGTGGTTAGAATGCAGGCCTGCAGGCAAACTCTGCCCACAGCCTAAAGTTCGATCTTTACCAGTACAAGGTTGACTCAGTCTTTTATTCTTCTGAGGTTGATAAAATGAGGACCCAGATGGTTGGGGCAATAGGCTGACTCTGTAAACTACTTAGAGAGGGCTATAAAGCACTGTGAAGTGGGACATAAGTCTAAGTGCTATTGCTATTGCAATGGTCATGCAATTGAAGCCCTGCCCTTTGTATGTGCATGCATGAAGAATAGAGCTTCAATTGCACAAATGTGTCTGCTGTCTTCACATTTTTGACTTCCTTCCTGTGGATGCCTTCCTCCCATCCTAGTGTCCATTCCCATTCTACTGTTCTTCTGTGGGGAGCCATAGAGGTGAACTTCAACAAACCATGCAGCAACTGTTACAAACTGCATGCTTTAAATCTGAAAAAGAAAGGCAACTTTGGAAATTCAAGTTGCCTCCACTTTACCTCCCTGGGATATTAGAAGGAAGGCAGGGCAAACACAGTCAGGCTTTTAAGCTTCTGTTACTATAACCTATAACAATCAAGTAGACTGCCAGTCATTCTTAAGGATGACTTCTGATCTGGTCTACTTGAAGGACTGACATCTTTAAAATGGAATATCCCTCAGTTATACCAATCGTATCTTCACTTTGTGAAAATGAAAGTATTTAGTTAACATCAGCAGAGTAGAAATTGCGAGCACCTCACTCTAGATGCCAGTGGGTCTTTACCACCCACATCTACCTTCTATGCTGAGCTGCTTTCCAGCTTTCTGTAAGACCTTCTGGGTCCTCGTCTTCTGCTGCTGAGATTTTCTTCAGGGATGTTATAACTTGCAAACAATGCCTTTAAGTCAGCAATCACTGGAGGCATCCTAGCATCCTGCAAAGAGTAAATTTCCTGGCAGAAAGGACCATAACCTCCTACTATTAGATGCCCTTCTAATTCTATGTACAAGAGCAACACCAACCTTTTCAAATGCCTTCCAAAGAACTTGGTGATGGTGAAAGGCTCAGACTGCCAACAAAACTGATACTTTAGCTGATGGAATAGCTTACACTTTGTTGGCAATGTCTGCATTGATCTGTGGCCAGGATAGCCGTCTCAGGCTCATTTCTTACACTTTTCAATCCCTAAGTGACAGCGGCATCTGCAACAAACCACAATGACATCATTATAAAAATGCTGCCATTACATACTTGTGTCCCAGAGTCTGATGCAAATGTGTAAACTGCAGCATTTTGCAAAATGACATCACTCCTCCTCCCTTCCCCGCTAAATGACCTTTCTGAAACCCCAGAAGCATCTCACGTTAGAGGCTCTATGGATCAACATTTTGCTTCCATTGAAACATGCCCATATAATTCATAGATGTGACTTGAACACAGCTTCATAGCAACAGCATACCTGACATGGGTTTCGGGCCAGTGCTTGATAACCAATTCACATAATAACTTAAACTCATCCTTGATTTGCTACAGCAGCCTGTCTGCAATAGAAAGGAACTGAACAATCATAACAAAGTCACTTTCTGAGGTTGGCTCCCTGTGAATGGGAGGCAATATAACTCATGAGAATACATCTGCTATGAACATCAATTTACCTAGAGCAGACATGTCAAACTCAAGGCCCGCGGGCTAGATCCAGCCCGTGATGTGTTTAGATCTGGCCCACAAGCAGACTAGGAGGAGGAGGAGGTGACTGAGTAGTTACCTCCTGGCTTCTTCAGGTGTCTTGTCAGTGGCAGCAGTGCTAGCAGAGGACGGGCAGTGGGAGCCTCTCCAACATGTGGAGTTGTGCGGGCATGGCTAAAGCGCCCTCTGACTGAGACCGAGTGGCTGGCGAGAGAAGGAAAGGGAGGGAAGGAAAGAGAAAGGATGGAAGGTGCTCGGGTTGTGTGTTTCTTCAGTTCTCACCTTCCCTACTTCGCTGCCTTTCCCTCCTCCTCTTCCTTTGTCTGTGCTGCACTTTCCCACAAGTAGCTGCTTGCCTCACAGGCTTTTCCCCAAAGGCGGGAGGAAACGTGAGACGGGAGGCTCACGCACATTGGGCCAAAGCTAATCGAGAAACCTGAGCCACGCGCTGCTGAAGTGCATGCACTTCCTTCAAAGCTGCTGCTGCCCCTCCAGGTGACAGATCTGCTGGCCCTTTGAGGGCAACCATAATGCTGATGGAGCCCTCAATGAAATTGAGTTTGACACCCCTGACCTAGAGCGCAGAGAAACAAATTAGATTTTTACAGCTTGATCATCCTTCTCGAAATTGAATTCATTCAAAGGTTTGTCAAAACTTTGATTGTGGTAGGTTTCTCCATGCACTTCCTGTTAATAAACTGTGGTCCCCGAAGCAGCCACATTCAGCTTCAGGCTTGGTCTATAAGGCCAAGATATTTCTGGAATTCCCTGGAACATTAACCTTTAACACAGAAACAACCTTTAGTTTTTTGTTAGAGACCACAATTCATCCTGCAGTACGGTGCAGCACTATCGGATATGTTTTTTGGTTTTTTTAATTTCAAGAATGTATCACAGAGGTGTTGTTTAATGGCCAGGGTAAGTTAAAAAGTGTTTAGGTAAATTAATTATTCCGAGAAATCTTTGCCCATTTTTCTTAAGCATATCCCTACTGCAGTCTTAAGCTATTCCTGTCCTGTCCTCAGGTTGCCTTGACTCTAAGCCAGTTTAAGAAAATCCTGTCTGGACTGAGATATTTTGGCAAGAGTTTGCAAGGTATTTAGTTCAAACTGCAGCCTCCCATGTCCTTCAATCAGACAATTCTCCTGCAGCAATGCCCTTTCATCTTTCTATGTCAGAAAACCAAAGGCCAGTCATTTTTATTTCTTTTATGCTTTTATATTTAGTCTCACACATGGGTTACAACAGATTCAAATTATTAAAACAATAAGAGTAATAACAAATCAAATCAAATGCCAACTGTGTAGAGCCATATAAAGTTAAATTAAACATACATATACAAAGCTAAAGCATAAAAATGTACATATGTGCAGGACAACAGCCAGCTTTAAAATAAAAAATTGATTTCTTGTATTTTTCCAACTGTTCCAGAATGCAGTCTGTTGCAGGCTTTGATACAGTATAATTTTTTCTAGCTAGGATGTGGATTATGATACTTGTGTGACATGCAAGATGTCTTCAGTTCAAAACCTAGAAGAAGTTGTACAAATATAAATACAGGTAGTCCTTGACTTACGACCACAATTGAGCCCCAAATTTATGTTGCTAAATGAGACATGTGTTAAGTGAGTTTTGCCCATTTTATGACTTTTCTTGCCACAGTTGTTAAGTGAATCATTGCAATTGCTAAATTAGTAGCCTGTTAAGTGAATCTGGCTTCCCCATTGACTTTGCTTGTCAAGAGGTTGACACAGTAAGAGTCATAAATATAAACCAGTTGCCAAGCCTATGAATTTTGATCACATGACCATGGGGATGCTGCAACAGTCATAAGTGTGAAAAACAGTCATAAGTCACTTTTTTCAGGGCTGTTGTAACTTTGAACACTAAATAAACTGTTGTAAGTAGAGGACTACCTGTATATATGGCATATTCTTTTCCTTTTCTTGACTACCTATCTTTTTACCACCCTTTTAAAAAAATAACTCTACTTGTATTTTCATCATTTTTCCAAGTGATTGGAAATGTAAGTATCTTGAGGAGAGAAAGACCATAATAAAAAGAAGCAAACAAAAAACAAACCCTTTTTCCAGGTTTCAAACAGGGAATATTCTGTACATCAGGCAAGTAGTATAAGTGCTGTGCTGATGAAAAAGTTCTGCTGGAACAGAAGTTGTCACAGATTTTTCAGAAAAACCTGGGGGGGGGGAGGTGAGGGGCCATTCCTGCATCTGAAAAGTAGCCAATCCAAGTGCCAGGGATGTCCTAGAAAAAAGTAAAGCTTGGCAGCTGCACCTGAGTTGACAGAAACAGTAAGCTGATTGATTGACTGATTGACTGATGTGCCATCAAGTAGTTTCCAACTCTTAGCAACCACATTTATAGACCTTCTTCATGGCAATCTGTCTGGTCTTTCAGATTTTTCAATGACAGTGCTAGCTGTACCTTGCTGTTGGTCGTCGTCTTCTTTTTCCTTCCATATTTCCCAGCATAATATGAACCTGGTCATTTGTGCTTTGATGAACCATCAGTTTGTTTTGTTGGCTGTTGGCTGTTCAAAAGTCTTCTCCAATATCTAAGTTCAAAGGTGTCGATACTTTTCCTATCCTTTTCCTATCCTTCTTCTTTAAAATCCAACTTTTGCTTCCATGGAGTGTTGCAGGGAATATTGTGGCTTGAGCAATTACCAGAGCAGAACAACAACCCCAGAAATTGTATTTGTGGTGAGGGAATACAGGCAACATTCCTGCCCTCCAAAATGGCTGCTGGCCTACACTGATCACAGCAGGACTTGATAGTTCTGACACACTTTAGACAGAGGTCCCAATTTTCTTCTCCTCCTCATGTTTAGCTCTTCACTAGCAATGACATCATTCAAGAAGGTAAGTCCGGCATCCCACTCATACATCTGTCTAAATTTAATTTTAAATTGGTACCTCATTCCTACAAGATTTCCTGAAGTCTTTTCCCCCATGATGGTCCCATACCATAATGTTCTTTTTAGTGAGCATCAGCACTTTATGTACTGGAGAACAAAGCAATGCCACATGGAAGCTGAGAAAACTTTAAAGACCAAATATAGAAACAGTATGGAATTCTGAATTTCAGTTGCCCTAAACGGAGTGACACATAAATTTTATTAGAGAAAAGGAAGGTGCCATGATTTCTTCTCTAGTGAGGATTTGAAATGCTTTATTTGATACCCTTCTTAAGCTTAAAGAATCTACATATTTGTTACTTTGCTATTAGGCTTATACAAAATGATTTTTAAAAATTCACCTGTTCTGTAGGTTCTTGAGCTTTTCATATGACTTGCATGTTTCTATCCTCCTCACCTGTTCTTTAAGCTGACCATAATATTAGAGGCATTTTTTCCTGAAAGAATAGAGTGCTAGGAGAATGCATTTATCTATCTGTAAGAAGTTCCCTTGGCAGGTTGCCTAGTCCTATAAAGACATTGTGATATATGAAAAGAAAGAATTTGTATTCTTGATCAACTACAAAAACAGGTTGGATCACGTTACGTTTTGTACAAGCAGCCACACCTGTAATAATCCATTTATGTTTAGGTGCTACGTGAAATGGCAATTTAAATAATATTTGCAATTTACTGGCACATAACTGATATCTGTGGGCTTAAATAGGCCACTGTAAGATTCATTCAAGTGGGAAGAAATTGTAATCTAGGACTCAGGGCTTAACACTGATACTTTGAAAAAAATGTTTACATCAACCGAGATTACTGATCTTGTAATCAGTTTAAAGAAGGCATTTGTTCCATGTGCCTCGTACTGCTGAATATATCTTCTATTTTGAATTTTCTGAGCCCACAGTCTCTGAGCCTTCTGTATAAAATTTCTCATAAGCAGTGTTAAACCGTTTGAACAATATGTACATTCTGTATCATACTGAAGAATCAGTGTTTCTTTCTGGCATATTAAAACTTTCTAAGTGTAGTACATTGTCCGTGCATGCTACAATTCCCACATTTTTGTGTTGTGTTCTCATGAGGTAATGAATACAGTCAGCCTTACCAGGTAGGTCAGAGAGGAAATATGGCCAGATAAGCTAATTCTACTTTATTGTAAAGCTTACATTAACAGAATCTTGCAAGTCTGAAACCACAGTTCTCCTGCTGTAGCAACCTAGGGAGGATCTGTCCCGAGCCTCTTGCTCCATCCATTATGCAGCTGTGAACTATGCTTTCTTTTATCTGATGGTTCCCTAGGTAGCAGCTCTTCACCAGGTCTCCCAAGGTCATTCTCACACACCATGACACATAGATTCCCAAGTACAGTAAGCTGTAATTTCAAACTCTTTATTATGTAATAGTTTTTTATCCATTCCACTGTCACTGCTCTCCATTTTGTCTCCATCTCCACTCCACTTCTAAGTCTTTTTCTTCCTGTCTGTTGCAATGTCCCTTGGGATTTGCAGTACTGCACTAGTTCCTGCCTCATATATTTCTTGGAAGAAACCTTTGTATTTGGCTGTTTCAATTTTCCAGCTTGCGTTTCCTCTTTTCACATTTAACTCGTAACCAACTTCCTTATAATTTCTTCAATTCTTCCTTGGATATTTGTCCTTTTTTTGTAGATTTACAAAGCCTTTCCATGATTTCTGTTTCACGCAGTAATGTTCTCAGACTACGTTATCTCAAATACGACTCCACTTAGTCTTCAAAACTAAATGCTCCTTTAAGAATTCTTAGTTCAATGGTATGTTGCTTTATAATTTAACCTACTTTTGCATGCATATGAAAAATCAGTTACATTCAAATGTTTTTATTACTTGGCCTGTAATACTCTGAATTTGACTTTTTCCCACTAAACTTCTAAGGAGAATCATTTTCATCTACCAATGGAATATTACTACAAGCCTCAGATGCTTTTATTCTCACAATATACAACAGAAAAATTAATGATTTAATGCTATCACATTTGAAAGCAACTGCTACTGACTGCGGCAAAATGCTGCTTGAAAGGTTGCCTGAATTCCTCCAGACGTTCAGCAATATTCCCAGATCATTGGAGAGGAATCTGCAAAGAACTCCTGACAGGAATTCTGGGAGTTGAAGTCCTCACATCTTAAAGTTGTCGAGGTTGATAAATGTTGCCCTAGAATAATGTTTTTCAACCTTGGCAACTTTAAGACATGTGGACTTCGACTCCCTGGCTAGGGAATTCTTGAGCTGATGTCCAAACATCTTAATAATAATAATAATAATAATAATAATAATAATAATAATAATAATAATAATAATAATAATAATAATAATAATAAAGTTAAAGTAGCCAAGGCTGAGAAACACTGCCTTAGAGTAAGAAAGGAAAATTATTTCCATAGTGACTCTCTCATTTGAATCCATGCAGGGAAGCTTGTGTTCCCAATAATTATAGGCTCAAGAGAGACATTTATTTATTGTACAGTAAATATTCAGCCAAGAATGTATATCATCAGGACCACTTCCACAGAGCACCAGATACTTAACCTTTCCTAGATTCCAACCCAAGTTCATTTCAAAGCGAATTTTTTTAAATTATACTAATGACTAGATTGCTTACTGGCAACATACAGAAAGCGAAGATACATTAATTCCTTTAACTAACAATTATTAATAAATATATCAAGTATATACTAAAATTAATATTAGCCATAGTATTAAGATCTGCCTTTATTTATATGTGTGTGTATAAACTCTTTCTATAACAGTGATATCCCTTCTATAATATCCCCATTGCCATGCCAGGATAGATGGTGCTTTTTTACTAATTAATGGAATCTAGGTACTGGGACAGTCATGGATATGTCTCATGTCATGCCCTGAATTATCCAACACCAGTTGGGATAAAATAGCACCACATGGAGAATGGTGAGCAACTATGATTGATTTATTCATTCATTTTGTGTAGCCATCCTATCTCAACAAGTGACACTAGGCAGTGAACAATATAACAATTAAAATGCCAGTTTGGTCGAGTGGTTAAGACACCAGGCTAAAAATCAGGAAACTAAGAAGTCCCACCTTAGGCATGAAAGCTGGCTGAATGACTTTGGGCCAATGACTCTCAGTCCAACTCGCCCCACAGGGTTTTGTCGTGGAGAAAGTGGGAAGACAAAGAAGTATTAAGTATGTTCGTTGCCTTTAATTAATTATAAAAATAATAAAGGTGGGATCAGTGGTGGGATTCAAATATGTGAACAACCGGTTCTCTGTGTGGATGCCGCTTCCGGAAGTCCATTCTGGGACTGGGCAACAAAAAATTAGCTGCCGGTTCTGCCCAAGTGGTGCAAACCAGCTGAATCTCACCACTGGGTGGGATATAAATAAAGAGTTACAACCATTATTACAAAAATTAAAATGCACGAAATGCAGATGGTGAAGGATTTTGTGCCAAGATGAAATGTTCTACCATTTTTATCCTGCCTTAGAATTTTCTAGGGATATTACCAGTGGTGGGATTCAAATATGTGAACAACTGGTTCTCTGTTTGGATGCTGCTTCCGGAAGTCCATTCTGGGACTGGGTAACAAAAAATTATCTACCGGTTCTGCCGAAGTGGTGCGAACCAGCTGAATCCCACCACTGGATATTGCAGGAAATAAGGTAGTCACTGAGTGTCCTAAATGTTCTCTACCTAAGTGCTCTTTTTATTGCAAAGAAGCTTCCCGAAGGCAATGTTGGCACCCATGGGGAAAGTCAGGTCTAAGCACAAAGATGACATAGTGATATCCAGTTGAGTCCAGTTCTTTATTTGCTTACACCTAATAGATTTAATATTGACAGATTAAAGTTATAACTTTCTAACCTAATTGATATACTCTGAAAGATTCCAGAGTGTGACTATCTTGAACCTTTTCCTCCTTCCCCTATCCAGTTCAGGACTCTTTTTTTTATTATAATTTTTTATTATTTTTCATTTAAAAAACAGAAACATAAATCTTTTATCACAATATCAACCAAAGAGAATAAAACTAAACAAAACATTCACAGACGTGTCCAGTGTCCCCCTCCTGCACCACCCTCTTCCACTTACCACTCCTTCCTCCTCCCATTCTACCACCACTCCTCCTTCCTCCCTCTTTCCTACTTCCCTTCCTCACTCAACCATCCCGTCTTGTGCAGTTGGGGTATCACCGGGCACCTCCTTAAAAAATCATACATATAAATCTGTAATACAAACCTACCCCTTTCCCCCCTCCCCCCCAGGACTTCCCAAAGCTAATCTAGGAAATAAACACACAATAATCCAAATCTATTCAAAACTACTCCTTATTACTACACACTAGTATAAACTTGCTATGACTCTAAAATAACATTAAAATACATACAAGATTTTTAATATACATATTTTTGTTCGAAATTTTTAATCAAAAGCTACATAGTAATTTTTCAGTTCATACTTTCTCTGAATATAATCTATCCATCTTCTCCACATTGAGATAAATTTTTCCTGAGAATGATCCTTCAGGTACGCGGATATTTTTGCCATCTCTGCAAAATATGATACTTTCTGTCTCCAATCATCCATAGTTGGTAACATCTTTTTTTTTCAATTTTGAGCGACTAATGTCCTTGCTGCTGTTATACAATACAACATCAGTTTCATTTCTTTTTGATCCAAATTGTCCATAATACCCAATAAAAATAACTGTGGTGTAAATTTTATCTTTTTCTTGAAAATCTGTTGAATATTCCACCAAATCTTAATCCAAAAGGCTTTAACATCCCTACATGTCCACCAAATATGATAATAAGTAGCATCCATACTACCACATCTCCAACATTTTGGTTGCAAATTCGGATACATGCAAGACAATTTTTGAGGGTCCAAATGCCATCTATAAAACATTTTATAAAAATTTTCCCTTAAAT
>NW_015386321.1:676303-695407 GCF_001527695.2 Protobothrops mucrosquamatus | reverse complement strand
TACATGTCCACCAAATATGATAATAAGTAGCATCCATACTACCACATCTCCAACATTTTGGTTGCAAATTCGGATACATGCAAGACAATTTTTGAGGGTCCAAATGCCATCTATAAAACATTTTATAAAAATTTTCCCTTAAATTCTGTGCTTGAGTGAACTTGACATTTCTTACCCAAATTTTTTCCCAAATTTCTAACTTTATTGGTTCTTGAATATTTTGAGCCCATTTAATCATACAATCTTTAACCAATTCTGCTTCTGAATCAAGTTCTATCAAAACACTATATATTCTCCTATTATGGGCTCTACTTTGATCTTTAATCTGTTTTATCAAGTTCACATCTTCTACCATTAAACCCAATTTTTGATCTATATGCCATCTCTCAACCAATTGAAAATGTAACAACCAGGACTGGAGTACATTACCCTGTCTTAACTCTTCCAATGATTTAATTTGCCAGTCCTGTCCTCTTAACATAAGTAAATCTTTATAAACAATACCTTGTAATTTTGCTCCCCTTACTATTCCTTGTATTGCATGTTCCGGAATAGCCCACATTGGAATTTTTAAATTTAGCTTATATGAGTACTTTTTCCAAACTCGCAAAAGTGCAATCCTTAAAATATGAGATTTAAAGGCCCAATCAATTTTCTTATCAAAAAATAAATAAGCATGCCATCCATAATATACAGTTCAGGACTCTTATATTGGGCCTTTTTTTTTTTTTTGAATAGGCTGTCTTCTCCCTGGAAGCCATGTTGCTACTACCACTGACATTCCCCTCCCCTCCTTTTCCCGCTGCACATTCTATCACAGGGGATTATATTGTTCCATCAAGCTTTCTGAGAAGATGCTACACCCATTTGAAACCTACAAAAGGAAGAATGGCAGGGATTGGTTGTAAACTCTACCCATATATCATCCTTTATGTAAGAGTAGGCTTCATGGTTTATTTCTCAGCAGAGTTTCATTTCTCAATGATAGGCCATTGAATGAAATGTGAAATATTGTAATCCTGGGGAGGGTGAAAAAACAAACTTTATTTTTTTTATTATAGTAAATGAGACTTTTTGGAAAGGACATTGATAGTTATATTATATGTCTGGAGTAGAAAAATGATCTTCACACTTTCTGCAATGCCAAAATCAAAAACAGTATTGTATCTTAAAGTGGAATTGATAGCAATACTGTCTTGATTCCAGTCTACTTCTGCTTGTTCAACCCATATAAAAGATATTGTTCTCAGGCATATAATATATAGTCAGATACAGCAGTCCACTATTCAGGCTAATTACATTTTTAGGAACCAGAAGACACCACATTATAGCACAGCTTGGATCCAGTCTTAGTGATACTTCTTAGATCAGTGGTGGTGAACCTATGGCACACATGCCAGAGGCGGCACTCAGAGCCCTCTCTGTGGGCACACGCGCCATGCCCCAGAGATGGCAACCAACCCTCTTCAACCAGCTGCCCACTAACTGGCCGAGATCCCACATGGCTGGATGCATCCCAGCACCCATGCGCTCGCTGGCCTCTGTGTGCAGGGGCCGATAGTGTCAGGCAGCAGCCGCCCCGGCCCCTGCCTCACCTTTCCCTGTGACAATGGCACCCCCACCCTGCCTTGCCTCGCCTCACCTCACCCCGCAGGACAAGCCTCCTGCTCACCGCCCCACCTGCCAGAGACCCCCTGGATCCCCCCCAACCCTGCCCGGCCCCCACAGACGTCCCTTCTCACAAGCAACATCAAGATGATCACACCCACATTGGCCACACCCACCCAATCTGCCATGACCACCACAGCCACGCCTACCCAGTGGGCCATGCCCACCTGGCACCCGGCAATAAATAAGTGAGTTTTGGGTTGCAGTTTGGGCACTCGGTCTCTAAAAGGTTCGCCATCACTGTCTTAGATGGTTTGAACTCAGTGGGATTTTAACTACCAATGTTGAGGGAGCCAGTTTGGTCTAATGATTAAGGCACCAAGCTAGAACCCAAGAGACTGTGAGAATCAATCCTAACATAGACACAAGGGCAGCTAAATAACTTTGGACCAGTACTTATCTCTCAGCCCTAGAAAGCAGGTTGTTTATTTGATTTTTATCCCACTTTTATTTCTTTATAAATAACTCAAGGTAGCAATGGCCAACCACTTCCAAAATTGTGCCAAGAAAATAGCAGAGAGTTGTGCAGGCAGTTGCAAGAAGTCAAGACAATAGCAAAAAACAACAACAAAACAAATCAAAGGCCTATTGTTTTCAATGGTTTCTTCCTCTAGGTATGATGAAGTCTGAATCCAAGAGCGTGCATTTTCCCATAAATATACAACAAGCCTGGCAGTCTATTTCTCAGTTTTTGCATCAAGGACAAGGAAAAAAGGGGCTATTTTACTATGTCAATTTTATGGAACACTTATTCTCAAAAGCACCCCCAGATCATTCATGTGTTCTTTTGACATAATGATTCACAGAGGGTTTTTCTTTTTTCAAAAATTAAGTTTAGATTATGGAAAGAAAAATCTTCATCAGGGTCCAGTCCAAGCTGGGAATAAACAAAATGGAGACTGCTTTAGAAAGAAGGTTGGAGTTTATTGAAGAGCAAAGCCAGACAGAAGCATGGCTCTGGGAAAGCTGACCACATGTTGCTGGGAATGGTGGGTTTTTATACCTTCTGGGGCTCTTGAGGTTGTTTCATGTTCCTTTTTGAGGCTTTGTATTTCCTGTGTCATGTACTTTGACCTGAGTCTGAGTGTGCCCTTTTAATATTGGTGGGTTAATCCTATTATGTCCCCAAAGGTCATGGCTTTTAGAGTTTGGGTGGGGTATGTAGATTTTAGAGGTCTTTGTCTTCCTAATCTCATAGCTTTTAGCTTCCTGGCCCCAGCCTTCCTGGATGGATTATTACATCTGTATTTCTAAAAGCTGGTTTCTGCTGAGTTTTCTGGCTGGGGGGGAGGGAGACGTTTCTGCCTTTTAAAGATCTTCTCCATTATTCCTTTGGAGAAATATATTCTGCCTTTTTAATATTTCCCAAAATATTTCTTTCTCTGGATTCTTCTCACAAGATGATGGTATCTCTGCAGCTGCCCCTGTCATAAGTTTGATCAAAACAAGCAGACATATAGCACAGAGTTCAGTATCACTTGATGAGTCAGGCATCATACAAGTTTAACAAATTATTGCTCTATTATTAGAATTCTCATTATGTGCTTCCTTGCGGTGGTGGCAAGCTTAAAGTCTAATATTATCTAATAAACACCCAGCTATTTTGTAATGATTTTCTTTCTGCCAAGCCGCAGCCCTTATTTTGGGCTTGCTCTTTAACTGTAACCATAACACCAGCCATAGCTGCCCCTTTATAATGGGTCACTGCTCTGCCTGGACAACAGGTGTTTTGCTTTCCAACTCATCTCTCAGCTCCATTATCCACTCCATTTAATTCATCTGAGAGCTGTTCTGCATCAATTGTGTCTTGACATAAGGATTTAATTTTTATATTAGCACAGCCTAAGGCACCTTGGTAATAATTTCAATCCATCCCACTACTAGGCTTTGAAATGATTACATGGTAGCATGCAACGAGGGCTGAAAATGAGAAGCATATGTTCCAGATGTTTTTTTTATTATTATTATTCATGCAGTCATGTCTAGAGAAGAGAAAAGCAAAGAAGAACGAAAAGTTTTGGGCAGGCCAACCTTTTGGCAGTTTCCCCAGTTATCTGCTAAAAATCTTGCCCCAAATGGATAGGCTCCTGCTATGTAAGGGTGCATATGTTGGTGTGTGTGTGTGGGTGGGTGGGTGCATGCTCACCACTGGAAGTAATTGATAGGATAAGAAGACCTCATCCCCATCCAGTCCATCTCTTAGTTATATGCTTTCACTATCATTTTTAAAATCTTAATCTGTGTAGTTTTGATGTTGTAATATTTAAATTATTTTTCTACTTGTTTTATAACCTGTACACTGCCCAAAGTCACTTTACAGGTGAGATGGACAGCATAAAAAAATTAAATGAATGAATGAATTAATTAATTAATTAATTAATGGCTACATTCCCCTTTAAAAGTAATCACTTATGTATTTTTGGTTCCTTGTAATACTTTAACATTGAGATGTTTAAACACAATTTTGGAGGGCTCCTGCTGCTCCTTGCCCAAATCAAATAAATAGACACAAACTCAGTTTTTTCCCCCATGCCATCATTCTGCTACACACCTAATTCCCACAGCACTGTCTTATGTCTAAGAATATTTACTCATGTAGTAGGGCTGTATTACTATTATCCTTCTCATTTTTCTATTAGCTTCTTCTATTGATATCTTATCACTATCACTTTGTTAGTTGTATCTTATAACTTATGATAGTATCTTATGACTTATGATTTATCACTTTGTTGCTGAGAGCTTATGCACCAAAGACAAATTCCTTGTATATCCAATCACATTTGGCCCATAAAGAATATTCTATTCTATTCTATTCTATTCTATTCCATTCCATTCCATTCCATTCCATTCCATTCCACTCCATTCCACTCCACTCCACTCCACTCCACTCCACTCTACTCTACTCTACTCTTTTGTTGGAGAATAAAAGTGTCTCAAATTTATGTCTTCCAGGGAAAACTGACTACTGCAGTTCTAATTGGCAATGCTATTCATTCATGAATTGCTCAAGAGAATGGATTTAACAGATTTAATGGATTTCTTGATGCCGAGTGTTTTGCTTGAATCCTTAGATCCTGACTCACATACATAAATCTCTCTCCTGTGCAATGATTTGCTAGTGTGATATAATAGTTTATGCTTACATTTGTTTACATAAATAGAATAGAATAGATCTGGAAGGGACCTTGGAGGTCTTTTAATCCAGCCCCCTGCTCAAGCAGGAGAACCTATACCATCTCAGACAAGTGACTGTTCAGTCTCTTCTTAAAAACCTCCAGTGATGGAGCACCCACGATTTCTGAAGGCAAGCTGATCCACTGGTTAATTGTCCTCAGTGTTAGGAACTTTCTCCTTAATTCCAGGTTGCTTCTCTCTTTGATCAGTTTCCAACCATTGTTTCTTGTCCTGCCCTCTGGTGCTTTGGAGAATAATTTGACTGCCTCTTCTTTGCAGCAGCCTCTCAGATACTAGATACTAGAATACTACTATCATGTCACCCCTATTTCTTCTTTTCTTTAGAGTAGCCATACCCAAGTCCTGCAGCCATTCTTCATATGTTTTAGTCTCCAGGCCTTGGATCATTTTAGTTGCTCTTCTATGAACTTTTTCCAAGATCTCAACATCTTTTTTGTAGAATGGTGACCAAAATTGGTTGTAGTATTCCAGGTGTGGTCTTACTAGGGTTTTATAAAGCGGTACTAATACTTTGCATGATCTTGGTTCTATGCCTCTGTTTATACAACCCATGGCTGTTGCTACACATTGCTGGCCCATAGTCAAGTGATCATCCACTAGGACTCCAAGGTCCCTCTCACAGTTACTGTTTTTGAGCCAAGTCTCACCTAATCTGTACTTAAACCTTTAGTTTTTCCTGCCTAAATGTCAAACTTTGCTTTTCTCCACATTAAAACTCATTTCATTGGATAGGGCCCATTATTCAAGTTTGTCAAGGTCTTTTGGGGTCCTGAGCTTGTCTTCTGGGTGTTGTCTATTCCTGACAGTTTAGTGTCATCTGCCAATTTGATGAGTTCCTCTTCTATTCCCTCATCATTGGAACTAGAAATTTGGTTGCTAAACGATATGGTTGTGAAGCAAGCCATAATGAGATGGGACTAATTTTACAACCATTTTTACCATGGTCACTAAGTAAATCACATGGTCATTAAATGAATCACAACTTTTTATTCAAATCTGGCTTCCCCGATTGCTTTTCAGCAATAGCAATAGCACTTAGACTTATATACCACTTCACAGTGCTTTACAGCCCTCTCTAAGTGCTTTACAAATGTCAGCATATTGCTCCCCCCCACCAACAATCTGGGTCCTTATTTTACCGACTTCGGAAGGATGGAAGGCTGAGTCAACCTTAAGCTGCTCAGGATCGAACTCCTGGAATGAGCAGTGAGTTTGCCTGCAGTGCTGCATTCAAACCACTGCACCACCATGGCTCTCAGAAGCTGACTGTGGAGGTCACATATCGCAATCACATGACTACAAAATGCTGCAACCATTGTAAAAACGAGCTGGTTGCCAAGCACCCACGGTTGCTGTCATGTAACTGCAAGGTTGATGCAATAATCCTGTGAAGATGCGTCACAAGTCACTTTTTCCAAGGCTCTCATAAACCATGGTTAAACCAGTGGTCATAAGCCAAGGCCTACCTGTAGCTCTGTGAATAATTTTCCTGAGATCATTTCTTATTTCTACAACGTTTTCCAAAAAGGAAAGAAAAGATGTTACTGAGGTTTAGTTGAAGTGGGACTCGGAAATTATTAATACCACAGCATCTAGTTGATGGTGTGCCAAGATCACTGTGTTTTTTTTAAATGTTTAATAATAATAATGCAATAAAATGCATATCCAGCACGTTATCCTGGATATGACATTTCACATAAATAGCATAAAGTCCCCTTGTTAAAAAAAGAAAAAGAAACTGTCTAACAACTCTTGAAAGCTGAAGCTTCAACATGGTAAACAATCATTCCCTTTTTTTTTTTTTATACTGCAAAAAAGGACAAATGTATTCGTATCTGCTGTGGCTGGTTCAAGAGGAAATTGCAGAAAATAGGTGTGATTTTCTTTTGTCTCATCACACATGGTATCAGCAGAACATAAGCTTTCTTCTGCCAAGTTGTATATGTTCGTTTATGATTCTGCACTGATGCGAAGCTATGTGTTATCTTTTCTTGCCTTTATTTTCTTGGTAGAGCAGAAAAGCACCTTGGAAATAATAGAACATAACTTATTCTAGCAGTGAACAAGCTTTTCTCACAGATGCAGCAGGGACCAAACTTGGATGTTTCCCTGCAAGTTGATCCATGTGTCAGACTTTCCCCAGACTGATGTTGGAACGAAAAAGCTTGCCAAAGAACATTCAAGGACACAGGTCTGATAAGATTCAGAACTTTTACTTGCACATACTAAAGAAAGCTTAATGTCAAAGGAAACCAACTTAGGCAGACACTAGGATTCAAGCAGTCCCACAGTTCAAATCTCTATGTCTCTTTTTTTCTCCCTAATGCCAAAATGAACTTAGAGCTTCTCTTTGTTCGGACTGAAAAGTGCTGGCACTTGTGCAGCATTATTGCAACAGTCGAGTCTGCTCTCAGGCACGTTGCTTTTGCCTGGCCAACTCTGGTGGGATGAAACCTGGCTAGAATAAAGTCTGGCTAGCATTCATCTCATTCTGAAGAAGATCCACGGGCAGGTGGACTACAAGGTGGCCGAGGAGTTACTTTAATCTTTCTTCCACTTTAAGAAGTTCACTACATCCACAGCAGCTCCAGAGTCTTGGAACAGTAATGGCTTCTGCATATTCATGTGATTGTAGGTATATAACCCAGTGCCTATCAGTTTGTTGTTCGTCCATCGATTTCGATGAAGACCTTGACATCTTATGGATTATGGGCCATCAGCGGTCAGAGCTGCAAATGCTGAAGCAATAGTGTCCACATTTCTCTGTTCAGTATGTGGCAGAACATTCCGTGCCTATCAGTAAGAAGCCTATAGACCAGGGGTAGTCAACCTTGGCTCTTTTATGACTCGTGGACTTCAACTCCCAGAATTCCTGAGCCAGCACAGCTGGCTCAGGAATTCTGGGAGTTGAAGTCCACGAGTCATAAAAGAGCCAAGGTTGACTACCCCTGCTATAGACATTCAGTGTTCTCTCATGCTGACAGTTAAGCTAGTGATGAAATGCTTGCAAAAGATTGTGTAGTCCTGAGGCTTTGAGATCTAGAGGCAAATCCAGGTCCAGTTCATCAAGTCAATAGGATTAAGCAAGAGGAGACCACAGATGGTCTGCTGGGACAGCAGCCAGGAAGGTCCAGGGCTGCCTTGTTTCTGAATCACATCAAAGGTACAGGCTGGACAGTGCCCCCATCCCATCCACTCTGAAACATTTCAGTTATGTGCAGTTGAATAGTTGGAAGCAACTGTTTATACTGCATATGGAAAGCTGAGTCATTTTCCCCATTGACATTGTTAGAGGTGATTTATAATAGTCCTGTAACAGTTCTGTTTTTAGCAGGCATTCAATTTCAGAACCAACATTTAGGAGACATCTTTCTTTAGGTCCAAGGGGAAGGGGCTTTCTCTGTTCATCATCAGCTGTTATAATATCTTGCTAGCAAAAAAAAATCTGTCTAGAAATCCAAGTAGTTCATGAATGTGCTTGCACCAGATGGTTTAAATACCTCCCTAAGTAATTCTTCTCCCCAATTATATGTGTGTAATTAAGATGAGGTTACTGAAACTCTTCTCGTGTTTCTTCTGTCCCTTGGACTCAAGAATCTTTTCTGCAGTAGTCCTGTTTCCTCTTTTAATTGTCTTACTGCTTGCTCCATGTTACCTAGGTCTATTGGGTATTTTATTGTAGTACTGTTACCTGGAATATTTTAGAAATCACAATGAAATGACCACATATATATGCAATATCTTGTAGATAGCTAAATATATCCTTCAAAAAAAGGTGGGGGACTATTATCTACCAAACATTGTGTTCGAGGCATCAAAAACATAATTAAGCAACTGTTCTTTATCTAGTGACTTATGCAGATGTTCCCGCTGTGTGTATTAGGGCCACATTGAAACTTAAAATTGGTGATTTGATTAAAGGATCCTTTGATCACATCCCCCATTGTAGCAGATTTGTGAATCAAAATAGGCCTCTGCTTCCAAAAAGCAATTCAAATCTGGTGGCTCTGGAGCCCACAGCAATTTTTATTCCATATGTGGAGAACAGGGAGGGAAGAGTAAATAAGAAACCTGACTAGACATAAGCAATCACCCAATGCGATTCATAGCTCTTTAGGAGCAACAAGATTAGCACTGTCACATTTAGCTCTCATTTCCTTTCATGTGATCAACCATAAACTCTGCTTTCTCCTGTACTACAGGTAGTCTTCAACTTACAACAGTTCATGCAGTAACCGTTCAAAGTTACTACAATGGCACTGAAAAGGCGATTTATGATCATTTTTCCACACTTACGACCATTGAGGCATCCCCATGGTCATGTGATCAAAATTCAGATGCTTGGCAACTAACTCATATTTATGATGATTGCTGTGTCCCGGGATCATGTGATCACCTTTTACAACCTTCTGACAAGCAAAGTCAATGGGGAAGCCAGATTCACTAGCAACTACTGTGTTACTAACTTAACAACTGCAGTGATACCCTGTGGCAAGAAAGGTCATAAAATGGGGCAAAACTCAATTAAAAATTGTCTCACTTAGCAACAGAAACATTGGGCTCAATTGTGACCTATAAGAATATCCCATTTCCAGGCTGGTTCTACCAATCTAATCAGGAAGTCAGCCCAGCTCTTAGCAATCTAAATAGAGGCTTAAGCTGTCGTTGCTTTTGAAAATCCTGCAGGCTAAAGGCAGAACTGATCATGAGCGAACCGCCTTGTATTCTGACTACTCTAAAGATAAGTACAAGAGGATAACATGTCACTTCATCTAAACTGGCCTCTTTCTCTGGGGCTTGCCAATCTACATGGCACTATACCTCATTACAATATCCTACTTCCTACCTCCTAAATTACACCAACAAGTCTGAACTCTGAGATTCCTGCTAGTGGTGAGCGGTTCCATTCCTGGTGGAGTGTGTGTTTGTGTGTGTGTGTGTGTGTGTGCAATTACTGAACAGTTATGCCCATCCTCCAAACCAGCCATTGAGCAGAGGCAGAAACTCTTTCACCCTTGAAGTGCAAATCCATTATTGTGCCTTCATGTCTTGCTCAGAAGTATTTGAGCTTTGAGAGTATGTCATCCCCCAACTAACATCCCCTGAAACCAGTGGTGGGATTCAGCCGGTTCGCACCGGTTCGGTAGAACCGATACTTAATTTTTTTTTGGAGTTATGATAAATCTGTGTTTTCTGGACCACGTCTGGTTTTCGTTCAACTTCCTCTCCCCAAAAGTCCAAGAGAGGAGTGACAGAAACCAAATGGAGACGCGGCACCTTCGATCACGTCACTCAGGCGAAAGGTAGGTGGTGCTTCTCAGAGGTAATTTCAGGAACAGATACTTCATCTCTCTAGTTTCCCAACTGGTGCATATGGAAAAGGGGGCAAGGCCACCAAGTACTACTTTTTGGTATATCGGTTTTTTATACTTAAAACGGTCATTAGGGCAGAGAACCGGTTGTTATATTATTTGAATCCCACCACTGCCTGAAATCAATAATGAAGAGATCATCCCAGAAAACCCACTTAGCACAAGGTTGTGACAACCTAGAAAAACAAGTGGAACAGACAGACCTTATTTTCAATGCAATTTTGAACATTTGTATTTTTAAATTGGAGTTGGATGCTTTCTGCAATAATTCACTTAACCGCTCTGTGAGAGACAATGTGGAAGGTTATTTTACTATCATTTCCTCATCACTATTATTGTTGCCTTTAAGAGTGGGGACTGTTTCAAAACAGTGTTGTGGTGAGCCCCGTTAGGGTAATGCAACTGACATTTGGCATACAGTTGTGCCAAAATATGAAGCATCTTTGAATGTTTTGAACATCTCTCGTTAGGGTGAAACCTTTTTTTTAAACTGAATTTTGAAGTGGTTTCGTTATCAAATCTTGAATCGCTAAGTACAATCTGGAAATTTGCACAGAAAAGAAACCAGGAGAAACAGATGGGCATGCATATCCATACAGACACTGTTGGGAGCAGCCACTGAACAGCCATTCAAGCCTGGAAAGATGCAGTTGCTTTAATGACCCAAGACAGGTTCTTTGTAAGCAATCCTTTGCACCCTGTGAGCACTTTTTTCAAAGCATTTGCACCGCCCAACTGTAACATTGCAAACATTGAAATAACAATATTTAGTAACCAATAAACATTCCCCTTTCCTTATCACTCTATGCTTTTGAAGCACCTATGGTAGTTGTTTGAACAACTTTATAAGTATATCAAGATTCTTAGGGAGATTAAAGTAAGGAAACAGAACAAAACCCAAACCTGAAATGACCCCTACTCCCATTCTTGTTCAATATCGGTTGTCACACTGATGATCTAAAACTGCATGTGACATAATTGAGTATTCAGCTGATGACAGATAATATTCTGCTTACCGTATTGTTATAGAAGGGAAATGGAAACAGCATTTCTGGTAATGTGACAATTTGTACTGCATACATATTATTCTGACAGGGTTATCAGAAATTAAATATGGGACAACAAAATAGCAACAAGTTTTTGTTAAATAGTACTTTACATAGGTATTGTAGCTGCAAGGTACAATGTTTACTTGTTTATTTACTTTTGAAAACCAGGAGTGCAATTAACCTCAGGTTTTGGAGGGGATCTGTGCAGTGAGCAGTCCTTGGTACTCTCTAGTATCTAGCATCTAGCACTGATGATGTTACCTAGTTTGGGAAATGAAACATCTGCAAGAAAACAACCAAACTCAGAGAGCACCAAGTAGCCTTCATTTCAACCCTGAGTTGGTGCTCTGTGTAGTGTTATGTAATAGAGAGAATTTATTGGTGCTCTGTGTAGTGTTATGTAGTGTTATGTAATAGAGAGAATGATGACAACTATCACCTAATTTGCAAGCAAGGGGTGAAAGGTGAACAAGACACTATCATTTGAACTGATACGGAATCGATTGCTTATTTACCAATAGGTGTCAGTTATTACATTGGGGGTGGGATTTAGAGTTTGTAAATCATTATGGACATAAAAGCTTGTGAGTAGATGGAGTGGCCAAAAACAGTCAGATGGCAGTGGAGAGAGTGTGACATTTCTTTGGGAAATGATAGAGTAACTCGAGGAATCTGTAATCATTCTAGTAATGGCTAAGAGTGGATTACCTTAAAGTCCACCAGCTACCACAGCTAATGTTAGGGTGAAAGCCATTCAGACTTGAGGTACCTTAAAGTTCATTGTTAAGAAGTCACAAGACACATGGAATTTATTAAAGTGGAATGTAATTCACATTTGAGAATTTTGTGCAGAAGGATGTTTGACTCTAGGCAGAATTGTTGATGTCATACAAGACACCTTTGTGCAGATTTTCATGTTGTCCCCCCCCCCAACACTTTTTCCAGTATTCAAAATGTATTAAATTTATGCAAGAGCTTGCTGGGCCACCAGTATGGGTTCCATTAGCAGTCTCAGTGGCCAAGTGCAAACAAGCAAAACCATTGAGTCTGTGCTGTTGTTATTGCTTCTCTTATTTTACTTTTAATTGGCACCCTGCCCCCCCCCCTTCAGGTATTGTTCTCGGATGGTGCACAGTGTGCACACTGGGTTACCATGGCCTCATCTCTTTTTAGATAAAAATCAACATCTCCAGTAGAAATAGGAATAGGAAAACTTTTAGTCCCCAAATTTCAAAAGTATATGCATCCAACTAGATCAAAGTTGTTTTTATAATTGCTTTGTTTCCCCTGGGTAGTCAGTCGCTGCTGTTCTTAGAGGGTGGGGCAAGAATTCCCTTCCCTCTCTCCTCACAGGGGGAAAATTACTTTGGGCAGCTTTTGCAGGAAAGATATTTAGAGTCTTAAAGAGAAGATCAGATCTCACCCAGTTTCATCTGCGTTGCTTTAAAGGTGCTTGGTAGTAATTTTGACTTCGGCTGTCAGCAGCTTAATGACGAGCCATATTGCTATGGCCGGTCTTTCCCCCGCCAGTTTGGAGAACTGCCCCAGATCAAGCGGAAGGGCTGCCGCCCTCCCGTGATCAAGCAGGGGTCCCCTCCTTGCTCGTAGCCCCTACAGGGCAACTTTCAACCCTTTCCAGGGTCCCCCAGTGGGATGAACTCGGACGCTGAAGATGGAGTTCGCCTCCATGCGTCCGCAGGCGCCGATGGTAAACCAGAAGTCACCATGGCCTCATCTCCATGGCTTTATCTCACTGACTTTTCCAGTGTGTCTAATCTGTCAAAATAACAGGAGGATGGCTACATTGGAAGGTTAGCTTAACCTGTCTTAGCTGGGTCTTCACCCAGTATAATTCTACATTTGATTATAGTCAATTAGTGATAACGTCAGATTCAATAACAGTTGAGCAATTCAGTCATCATGATGTTCTTTGCTGTAGCTTCTTGACAATTTCCTGCTGAATTCTATTATTTATGGGTGATTTTTTTTAATGCCAGTAGCTCAGGTCAAAAAGGGTAATGCTAGATCTAAAAATGATGTGTATGTATGAGTTTTCAATAAATCGGCAAGGCTTTTCACAGAATACATTATTTCTCATTTAAAGGGATAAAGATTTTTCAGAAGTTAAAAAAGAAATTCTCAGAAATGAGTCTTACTGAATCCCAAGGTAGATATTTCTTATTACACCAATGTTGAGTGTGCTCAGAAGTTCAAATTTACCCACCCTTGCTCATTATTTTCTATGAGTCACTGCCTTTTTTCTTTAATTCCTATGTCCCCAAATATCTACTATGAATATTTGGAAAAAGATACAGCTTGACATTTATCCATTACAGTGCACATGAGCTTTTTACCAGAGCAGGGCACAAAAGCATAGATGTTTCCTGCATTCTGACATAAAGCCTAATTATAGAATGTTTCCAAGGATGTTCATTATATCAAATATACACTCTACACATCTTTTAAATGCATTTCTGTTCTTTCCTGGATCATAAAGAGACAAAGGAATACATCCAACATTGTGCAAATCTGTCAGTGTTTCACAATGTTAAAATAGTTGTGTCTTTTACCATTTTGCACAACTGCCTTGAAAGCTGCTGCCAGCTGTTTTGAGGGTTTCCCCCCCTTCTGTTGAAGCAAGGTAGCTATGCATGCATATACTATACATAAGGTACAGAGACAAACAGGAACAGATTCTGAAGAAGTCATGAGTCCTTGGGAAAACATCTGGCTGCTATAAGAATTCAAAAAGAGGTGTTTTCCCTGAATTCTGAAACATTGCTTGGAAAGAAGCTGAAAATCCTGAAACATATTTCTGCCAATGCAGCAAGATCTCCCCTTTCTTTTCTTTTCTTTTCTTCTCTTGGACACCTTCATGTCTCAAAATTTGGTCCATGATATCCTTCAACCTATGGAGCAGATGTGAGCATTAATAAGTTTCTGTACGAAAAAAGAAGGATTCATTTCACCAGTAATGCATTTGTATCTAGAGGCACAACTGGACACAGATATCTAAAGATGTTGGTTTGAAATCCATTGGACACATCCATTTCACATCTCAATCCTTCAGGGAACAGTGAGTTTTGATATAAAACTTGAAATCAAAGTCTATTAAGGAGAGAGACAATGAAACAAATCCATTACTTGGGAGAAATGGGATTAACATGTGAAAAAAGAAAATAGAGCTATTTCAAACCTTTCAGTAGTTTTTCAGTAGCTTTATAGTACAATGTAATAGGTCTCAATTTTCAGTAGATTCGCTGCTAGGAAACGAATAATTATAGAAAAATGGTATAAATTCTATACTTATTTTTCTCCATTGCTGTTTTGTCCAGCTTCATATAATGCTTGGAACACAACTTTAAAACTCCTCTGAAGAAAATGGGGTGATATGTAGAATCAAACAAGCTCTCCTTCAACAAACCTGCCTACCTATTCCTAATATACCTAGTACAAATTACACCAGCACTAATGAGGTGCACTCAAAAGCCATTTGGGGATGACATAGTCATTTAAAATAAACAAAAATCTGCTTCTGAGCTGTGTTTACTTATGAGGGCAGGAAGACAACGTGGAGCTTTCACCAGAGTGCTATCCTTATCATATCCAAATACACCTTTCTAATCCCATTCTTCTGTTGTTGGCCCTACAAATTAGAGGTTTAAATATCAGGAAATGTGCTTGAGAGCTGAGTTTCAACATAGTCTTCACTATTCCCTATTGCTCATTTATTTATATTAATCTCTAAGATTTGTTAACAGCATCAATCTCACACAAGTTAAGTTTCATAGAGAATAAATTCACTCCCTCTTTTGTGTGACAGTCTGCAACAAAGAGGTCCCCAAGCTCCAGGCCATGGACCAGTACCAGTCTATGGCCTATTAGGAAACAGACTGCACAAGGGGTGGGTAAGCAAGTGAAGTTTCATCTGTGTATGTGAGGGATAGTTTCACACGAAACCATCCCTCTCCAGGTCCGTGGAAAAATCATCTTCCACAAAACCGGTCCCTGGTGCCAGAAAGGTTAGGTACAGCTGCTGTAACATATCTGAAAGCATATTTGTGCCTCCACTTGTCTCTTTTGTAAACTAAACATACCCAAATCTTGTAACAATATGAACCAGTCTTTCAAGGGGCCAGGAAAATGACAAAGCATATGGTAAAATCGACTTGCGTGACAATGCCCCACATAAGTATATAAATTGTAGCATTTGTCTGATCAAATCATGCACGCTTGATGTCAGCATCATTATGATTGGCTGTAGATGCCGCTGCTTTGAACCACAGTTTTTCTTCTAATATTTACATATACCCTGAACAAACAATGGTGTTCCTTTGTGTCCATTTCGCATCAAAATTGTGTTGTCAGCCAGCAAAATAGTTTAATGTTGATTTAAAATGGGAGTACATTTTGTACATGCAAGTTCTTCCTTTGGTAATCTTTCAGCAAAGCACATTTACTTGAATATTCATAGTCACTGAGAATTCAAAATGATCCTATGAACTCAATAAATAATAACCACTAAAAAACCTACACCATAATCATAAAAAGTAAAAAAAAAAACCTCAAGTGCTAAAATTATGTTTGTGTGGTCATTTGAGAAGGTTTTATCAAAGAGTATTGCAGATTTCTTAATTCACATTCCCAAATTGTCAACAGAGATGTGAACCAACCTACAATTGTATTAGCTGATGCCAAGCTCAGTAAACTAAGAATAAATGAGCCAATCACCAATAGTCTCCACCCACTAGGATCCTCTTCATACATGAGTGAGAGGGCATCTGTGTGGCTTGCTGGACTATTAAAGTTTTTCTCAAGAATAACTGCAGAAAAGCTGAATACTCAGGGGAAGCATGATACGTAAGTTCCTGTTTTGTGGGGACATTGGGTGGGGAGGGAGAGGCAAGAAGTAACTGAAGGCTCCAGAGAAATAAACTGTAGCTAAGTATATAGACAGCAGCTGTACCAGAGAGGGAAAATTCAATGATGGGTGGACAAAATGTTGAAGGAGTTTGCTTATTATCACCAATAGTTAGAGAAGTCAGTTAAAATATCAGCAGCTCCCTTAACTATGATCTACCTGATAACATAAAAAGCTGTGTCAAGTGGAAAGGGTAGATACCAAGTTGCCATATCACAGCAGTAAATTTCAAGCTGATGGAAGACATCACTTGTGCAGAGGTTGTAGTGATCACACAACCAGCCCAGATATTTACCCAGCTAGAGCCATCAGAACTTAGTTTTGATAAAGAATGTGTCAGGCATACCTATGCATAAGAAACTAGTCAAGTAATAGCCAGCACTAAACTGGTGCTAGATAGAATTCAAGGGGTCTGGACTTGGATCATTTGTGGGAACATAATGACCCCAGAGTGATTCCTCTCTTGACTCTGCCCTCTTCATCTCCTACAGGATGGTAGCAAGGGGAAGAAAGAGAGCTCTTTCCCTTTACTTCAGTTCTGGCACTAACCCACAAGCTAATTTATAAACAATAGGCTGGAAGAGACATCTAACGTCCCACACCATCAAATACCCAGGTCCAAACCAGTGATGGGATATAGAGGCCAACTGCAAAGGATAGGTTGGGCAATGGGGAGGGAGTAGAATAAAGCATCTACTTACTAGAGTCATATGTATTTTCTTTCCAGAATTATTGCCTGCCAGTGAGAGAATAATCACCAATCGCTCTACCTAATGTGGGGCAAGTACTGTGTAGGAATGTACTTAAAATGGCAAGTTAGCTGCTTGTCAAGTTGCTGATTTCTGAGTGGCCAACCAAGCCATTTCTGAATATGGGTGAAAGTGGTGTTTGAAAGAAAACCAAACATGTGAGGTCATAGACACAGAGGAGGTGAGTGCATGGAGAAGTAGCATCCCAATTCATCATACACCTGTCTTCTACACCTGCAACCTGTTGGCTATCTTTGAACATAGATTTAAAACTCTTTCAGAAAGGTTCTGAACATTTATTTAGAAAGAATCCAACTGAAAGATCGCAAATGGGAACAGCATCAAAACACTGCTCCCACCTAGCAGTAGCACTTAGACTTATAGACCTCTCATAGTGCTTTACATCATTCTCTGAGTCAGCCTTTTGCCCCCCCTCCTCAACAATCTGGGTCCTCATTTTATCAACCTCAGAAGGATGGGAGGCTGAGTCAACCTTGAGCTGGATAGGATCGAACTCCTGCCTGTGGGCAGAGTTAGCCTGCAATACTGAAATCTAACAACTGCACCACCACAGCAATAGACCCATTCTTTCTAAAATATACTAAGTCCATGTTGAAAAGAAACCTTATATAAAACCAGAATAGTTAAATAAATTTTAAGCTGCTTCAGTTAAAGCATGGCATAAGGGCAACAGCATGAGGACAATAAATGGCAAAGCATTTTCATTTTATGATTAGGGGATCATGAAGAAGATCTTCTGACGATAGCATAATAAAATCTCTTCTCATTCCTTTTCTGAAGAAGAAACATCTCTGCAATAGGCAAAGAAAAGTCAAAAATACACTTTCTCCTGGATGCCTTATGTTGTCTCATGCTGCCTTGCCTTTTGTTCAGGAATGTGTTTTTTTTTGTCTTGGGACATAAAAATGAATTTTTTTAGGTTGAGAAGACAATACTGATCAGAGCAAAGCTGGAGGAGGAATTTAGTTTGGTTTTAGAGTTACAGGTGAACACTTTTCTATAAATAAGAATTATCAAAATAAAGTCAAAGTCATTTTTTTTTAAAAAAAAAAAAGCAATTTCTTATATTTGAATTTCAATTTGAACTTCAAAGGTCAAGAGATTAGTGTTGTTGATAAATTTCAGGCTGCTTTTCAAATGAGTGCTGCAAATCTAGGAAGGAAAGATGGGAGAGTTGGTTTCTGCATTTAAAGTTGGGCAAATAGAGGACAGAAATATTGTATATCTCCAGTGCTAAAAATTAATGATTAAAACT
Source organism: Protobothrops mucrosquamatus (assembly GCF_001527695.2). Taxonomy (NCBI): domain Eukaryota; kingdom Metazoa; phylum Chordata; class Lepidosauria; order Squamata; family Viperidae; genus Protobothrops; species Protobothrops mucrosquamatus. The sequence continues at coordinate 677,177 of NW_015386321.1, read as the reverse complement.
ATATGGATTATGCCTTCAGTTTCAGTCCACTTGATTAGTCAATAGTTTATAGCTAACAAAGGAAAGTATTTAGGCCAAGGTTTCAACAATTCTACAGTGAGCCCACGATGTCTAACCTGGTCTGTTTGACAAGCAGCAGAGTATTGAGTTTGATTTTTTTTTAAAAGAAAAAAGGAAAACTTAGTTAATATCTTTTCCTCTTGGAGGACAGTTTAGAAAAGAACAGATGGTTCTTAGAGGCTATTGCATATCAATGTCACCTCAGATAATCCTTCTAACAGATTCCAGATACTTCCAAAATGTCCTTTTGCCAATTTCATCTGCTAATGCAGAGATTAAATTCAAGTTCAGCAAGAACAATTTTGACAGGGGGAAAAAAATCAATGGCCTTTGTAATTTCTTTAAGCTAACAAATAGCACTGAAAGGCTATCCAAGGTTAGGTGGTTATTAAAAATGAATATTTAAATAGACTTGGGGGGGAATATGATATTACATTCCTGTGGCCCAGAACAAAAGACATTGTCTGAGAAAGGCAGCCACAGGTCTTTTCATAATGGCAATTTGTGAACATGTTCCTTAGTTCCTGCACTTTTCTCTTAAGTTGTAGCTCTCCATACAGTGCCTTTATTCATGTGCGTCATCTTGGTAGAATCTCACTAAAAATGTTGTAACCTAAGAATGAAGGGATCTTCTACACGTCTAGGTGGGTTTCTGTGAATTTTTTTTTTTTTGCTGTAGAATAATGGAATCATCTTGCAGAATATTTGGGCCGTAGTTTTCCCAGTTCGTTTTGTTACTGACTGTGTTGACTATGATAGACATTATTAGTATTATGGACTGTAATGGAGAGGTTATAGGAAGTTTTCAAAATAG